>NC_135403.1:1876215-2176215 GCF_051989625.1 Stigmatopora argus
AATTTCGGTGAGGCAGCTGGCCTCTCTTGTTGGGAGATCGAGGGATGGCGTTCCGACTTACATTGATGCAATTTGCATCCCCAGAGGTGTACCAGATGAGTATGCGTTGGTTAAACAAATAGCACCAGGTTGGGAGTCTATTTTTTCTTTGGGTTACTTCAAATAAGATATGGATAGGATAAACAACATCCATTACAATGTCTATAAACTTGGAAATTATACTGAGCAGAGATTTGTAGCAATGAAAGAACAGCCGGCAGCCACCAGTCTCATGGCTTTCCAGGGCCGCAAAGCGGTTGATATGCTTCTGGCAGAGCAGGGGGCGTGTGCAATGATTGGAGATCAATGTTGCACCTTTATTCCCAACGACACGTCGCCTGATGGTCCCTAACCAGAGCCGTTGAAGGCCTGCAGACCCTGAACCAGAAATGAAGAGGCATTCTGGAGTGGAACTGTCCACCATGGCAGACTGGTGAAATAAGACCTTCGGCAAGTGTAAAGAATTGGACTTTCTATGTGGTGATCTCAATGGCTGTTTTGCTACTACATTGGTACCTCGACATACGAGTGCCCCGACATACGAGCAATTTGAGATACGAGTAAAATTTTGAGCACATTTTGATATACGAGCAGACAGTGGACGCGAGAGGCTGCTCATAAGAACATCGGGGCCACTGTCTTTCTGGTCGCAACTCCCGCATGAAATGTCTCTCTGGTCGCAGATCCCTCGTGTAATGTCTCTACGAGCACTGGGCGGAGCGTTGCATTTTTTCAGTGTTTTTTTCCCGTTAGGCAGTGCGAATGGCGTATATACTACTTCTCGTTTGCAAGTGGTCGTGCATTATCCTATTGTGAGGACATTTGTGTGCATCGTTTTTGGAATATTTTGAAGGGAATACAAAAGCAAAGAACCCCCGATAGGTTACATCTGAAAGTCAGGGTGGAGACGGGGCAAATAGAGCCAACCTGGGAGAAGAAAAGCATCAAAATTTAAAACAAAATTAGAATTAAGTTTAGTGTAAGGTTAGATTAAACTTATTTTTGAGTGCGTCTGCATCGTAATCCAAGTTTATTTCAATTTGTTTATGTTATGTTACGAGCGCGTTGGGTGCAAAAAGTCACCCCTCTCCCCCCTCTCTGTCACTCTCTCTCTCCCTTCCGCGAAATCCGTCTAATTTTAGTATACAAATTAATGTTTTTAGTTCATTTCTATGGGAAACGTTCATTAGAGTTACGAGAAAATCGACATACGAGCTCAGTCCCGGAACGCATTAAGCTCGTATCTGGAGGTACCACTGTATTTTGGCGTTGTCTTATTCCCTGCTTGCGCTCTTTGCTAAACTGACTTAGAATTACTGCAATTGCACCTACAAATTCCAAATCACAAGAATTGTATCCACTTATTAAACAACCAATTGGTGAGAGCATCGATGATCAATATGAAAGCGAATTGAACGAGATTGATTTTGTTCTTCCTTATTCAGACGTTTTATTTCGTGTTCGAAGGGTACAGATATTTTTACATTAGAAGCAATATGGCTGCCACAACATCTTGAACTTCTGGTAAGAAAATTGTCTTTTCTGTCATTAAATAGCATCAGGTTCTCATCAATATAGACATTTCTTTTTGAATAATTAGATATTTTGCATTTACAAAGACAGGCATATTAACTTCCTTATGATATTGACCCTAATAATGTGCTTTTTATTCATACAGTATCTCAGAAATACCACTCGTGATGATTTTTCTTATGATTTTCCCTTCAAAGTAACATTTGTACTCCCTATTAAAACCATGAATATGGAGGTGAAAATTGTGAATCAGGGGGCGGCTTGGACGCGAGATATTGTGAAATTCAAATATTTTAGGGGAATTTTAAGGGTGCGGCTTATACGCGCGGGTGGCGAGTGAATAGGGTAATTACAGTTACATTTGTGAAATTCCAACAAGGGAAATTTAGTTCAATGAGAAGTAAGGGGGTAATGCTTACACAAATGAAGAATCATGGCATAAACAACATTGGTAATGTTGTATTACTTACTGTAAGTACTGGTCATACAGATTGTTTGTGAGCCTCTCTCGAAATCTCAACTTCAGCTCATTCAGACCCATCTTAAGAAAGTTGTTCACCAAGGCTATCTGTAAAAGAATAGATTAAATTCATTTAGCAAGTTTGGCTAGCACGCCCCCCTCACAGTTCTGAGGTCAAGGGTTCAATCGTAAGCGCGGCCTTCGTGGCTTGAGTTTGGATGTTTTTCTCGTGTCTGCGTGGTGTTTCTCCGGGTAGACTCGTTTCCTTCCATATCCCCCAAAAATGCATGGCAGGCTGATTGAACACTAAATTGTTCGTAAGTATGAGTGGGTGCAGGTGTCATTGTTACTTGCAATTTGCTCACAAACAAATCAGAATGCAATGCAAAGATTTAATTTAATAAAGCTACAATTTTCTAATGGTCCTCAAAAGAAGAAAAAACATCACACTATTTGAGATAAAACGGCGTAATGGAAACAAAAGTGAATACTTAACATTGTTGAAATAATAGATAATAGTTCTTATGATTAGCCGCACGCTACACCGGCAGGATCGATCGACCGAATCTGGGAAAAGCAAGGGGTGGGGGGGCTTTGCGTGTACATACACAACGACTGGTGCTGCAACAGTAGCATCATTAACATTCACTATTGGCCTGATTTAGAGCTCCTGGCAGTTCGGTGCAGGCCCTTCTATCTACCTACAGAGTTACTGATTGTTATTGTAATGGGTGTTTACATCCCACCGGATGCTAATGCATACCTGTCAACCTCTGCCGATAACTGCCCTTATAAATGATTATGATTCCCCTTACAAACCCCCCAAAAACCGTACAAACACCGAGAATTGGTTTTTTTCGCATTCTCCACGTGTCCGGCAGTTTTAAAGTGGCTCTTCAGATCGTAAAATCTACTCGCAGCAACTTTCACGTTTTTATTGCAAGGGACACAGAATGAGAATTGAGTGCCTCTTAACGATCCAGCCAGCATATTCACCTTGAAGTAACTCCCATTCTTTCTGGTGTCGACCCGATCCTTGAGTTCTTCGTTTCTTACTAGGTGGCTCCTCCATGCTTGCTTCCACGATATTTACTCTATGTATATCTACGCATGCACGTCATCCTTTATCGATATTGCCGTACGCACCGCTAAAAAAATACATACGATTGAGGATAATTTTTGCTGGTATACCGTGACAATAGTAACGATTGATGACAGTAGCGTCGTAAAAGGTCCTCAGCAGTGTCCTGCACACTCCAAAGGACCGTAGTCTCCTCAGTAGGTAGAGGCGGCTCTGGCCCTTTTATACAGGGTATCTATGTTTGTGGAGCAGTCTAGTTTGTTGTTGAGGTGAACACCCACGTACTTAAAAATCTCCACAATTTCAATGTCTGTACCCTGGATGTTCACCTGAGTGGTCTGTTGAGGATTCTTCTGAAAATTGATGACCATTTCCTTTGTCTTACTGTGTTGATGTAGAGGTGGTTTTTCCTACCCCAGTCAACAAAGGCTGAGATGACTCCCCTGTACTCTAGGTCGTTCCCGTCCATCACTTGTCCAACAATAGCAGTGTCATCAGAGAACTTCTGGAGGTGGCAGGTGTCTGTATTATGTTTGAAGTCTGATGTGTAGAGGGAGAAGAGGAGTGGGGAGAGGACCGTGCCTTGTGGGGCCCCCGTGCTGCAAGCTACCACATCAGACGTACAGTCCTGAAGTCTCACATATTGTGGTCTGTAAGTGAGGAAGTTGATTATCCATGCGGCTAGGTGGTTCCTTACTCGAGCCTCTTTCAGTTTCCCTCTCAGTAGAACCGGGTGAATGGTGTTGAATGCACTGGAGAGGTCAAAAAACATCATTCTCACCATGCTTCCCGTGTTCTCCAGGTGTGAAAGAGACCTGTGCATCAGATAGGTAGTAGCATCTTCCACACCAATGCCTGGACGATAGGCAAACTGCAGAGGGTCCAGCTCTGCATTCATCAGGGGGCTGAGGTGATTGAGGATGATTCTCTCAAAAGTCTTGATCAGGTGAGAGGTTAATGTTATTGGCCTGATGTGGTTTGGCTCTCTGGGGCTCTCAGTCTTTGGAACTGGGACCACACAGGAAGTTTACCACAAGGTGGGGACCTTCTGCAGATTGAGGCTGAGGTTGAAAATATGCAGAATCACTTTGGCAAGCTGATCCGCACAGTCTCTCAGTAGTCTGGAGCTGAGGCCGTCTGGACCGGTAGCCTTCCTTGCCACGATCTTCTTAAGCTGCTTTATCACCTGATCGACAGTAATGCAGAGACCGGTGGAAGAGGGGGAGGAAGAGGAGGAGAAGAGAGAGGGGGAGAGTTGCTTCTGGTCTGGGGGTCAAGGGAGTGGGGCCAGAACTGAATATATATTATATTATATTATATATATATATATATATATATTATATATATATATATATATATATATATATATATATATATATATATATATATTATAGAGCCACACCCCTCCCTCACCTTGCTGGATCCGACCATCTCTGCCTGTCCCTCACCCCCTCATACACCCCACTCCGGAGGCTAACAAGGCCACAAATAAAGTTAATAAAAACGTGGCCTGAGGACGCCCTTTCTCAGCTGCAGGACTGTTTTTCCCTGCACCATTTTGGAACTTTTTGAACACCACAACCTCCAGGACTACACAGACACTGTACTTTCCTACATCAAAAACTGCACGGACACTGTCACTGTTAATAAACGTATCCGTTTTTTTCCTTACCAAAAACCCTGGATGACCAGTGAGACACAGGCACTCATCAAATGCCATAACACCGACTTCAGGTCAGGGGACAAGTTACAATGCAGCGCTGCCAGAGCAGACCTGAAGAGAGGCATTAAAAAGGCCAAGGCAGCATATACAAGGAAAATTGAGGAGCACTTCACAGAAAATAACCCAAAGAAGATGTGGGAGGGAATACGACACATTACCAATTACAATGACAATAATGTGTCTGTTAACGCGGATGCCTCACTAGCAGAGGAACTGAACCGTTTCTCTGCCTGTTTTGGGACTGACAAATCAGACTCAGTCTCAACACATCCACCTTCACCCTGCAGCAGTACACAGAAGCTTCAGGAACATTAAGTGAGACAGGTACTGCGGACTGTGAACACCAGGAAGGCTTCTGCCCCTGACAGAGTACCTGGGAAGGTGCTCAAAGCCTGTGCTGACCAGCTGACTGGGGTTTTCACAAAGATTTTCAATTGTTCCCTCCAACAACCCATCATCCCATCCTGCCTGAAATCTGCCACCATTATCCCTGTCCCTAAAAAGCAAACCATTGACAGCATGAATGATTATAGGCCTGTTGCACTTACAGCTGTGATCATGAAGTGCTTTGAAAAGTTGGTCGCCCGCCACATCAGGGATACAATCCCTCAGTCAGTTGACCCACACCATAGAGCAAATAGGTCCACTGAGGACGCCATTGCCGTAGCTCTACACACAGCACTGAGCCACCTGGAGCACCATGTGAACTACGTGAGGATGCTTTTCATTGACTATAGCTCAGCCTTCAACACTATAATACCGGACATTTTGGCTGACAAAATCTCCCACCTTGGACTATCCTCTTCAATCTGCTGCTGGATTAAGAACTTCTTGACCAACCGACCACAAACTGTTAGACTTGGTCCCCACCTCTCTTCCTCCATTACACTGAGCACTGGCTCCCCTCAAGGCTGTGTACTGAGTCCTCTTCTGTACTCCCTGTACACATACGACTGTACACCCACCCACCAGTCTAACGCCATCATCAAATTCGCTGACGACACCACTGTGGTCGGACTCATCTCAGGAGGGGATGAGTCGGCCTACAGAGATGAGGTCAACAAACTGTCTTCGTGGTGCGCGGTGAACAATCTCACACTGAACACCACGAAAACTAAAGAAATAATCCTGGACTTTCGCAAACACGGCACAGCTCTGGCCCCACTCCTCATAAATGGAGTATGTGTAGACATGGTCCAGTCCTTTAAATTCCTGGGGGTCCACGTCACGGATAAGCTCTCATGGTCTACAAACATCACGGCAGTAGTGAAGAAGGCTCCGAAACGACTCCATTTCCTCAGGGTACTTAGGAAGAACAACTTGGGCACCAAGCTTCTGATAACCTTCTATAGAACCACTGTAGAGAGCATCCTGGCGTACTGCATCACAGTGTGGTACGCTGGAAGCACGGCGGCAGACAAAAAGGCCATGCAGAAAGTGATTAACACTGCCCAGAGGATTGTCGGCTGCTCTCTGCCCTCACTGGAAGACATTGCCAGCCCTCGTTACCTCAGCAGAGCCAGGAACATCATAGGGGACCCTTACCACCCTGGTCACAATCTGTTCCAGCTGCTGCCCTCTGGCAGACGCTATAGGTCCCACAAAGTACGGACAAATAGGCTTAAGGACAGTTTTTCCCCACATCCATCAGAACTCTAAATTTGCGGTAACACAACACACATTCCCTTCTGAGGTAATATGAAAAGATGTTTGGGTGGTGATCTGCCTCCTACTAGCTGACTGAAGGTAAGTGAAAGACAGTGAGAGGTAAGTGTCCTGTATCCATAACAGCAGAATGCCAAATTACAAGTCTGTAACTATCACTTATTTAGGTCTTTTGCCGAGTAAACGCAGCTTATGGAGAAGCACCCCCAATTTCGTCATACGCAGTTTCTGGGTGTGATGACAAGTAGGCTTTTTTGTTGTTGTTGTTGTTGATAATGACGACAAGGCCTATGTCCGATTATTACTTCAAGCGAAAGGCAGACTACACCCTACACTGATCAACAGTCAGTTGTAGGCCAGACAGAGAGAGAAGGGACCATCAGCACTCACAATCACACCGCCACCAGTGGGAATCGATCTCACGCCTGCCCACAACAAATTAAGGCAAGTGAACCTCTACACCACGAGGCGGCAGGGTTGAATATGCACAGCATTTATGTAAATTGGTAAAACAAAAATCTAGTGAACAAGTACACTTACAAGTGGCATGAATCGGATGAAGCTGAACAAAAAGGTCTTGAAATCTTTCGTTGAGCGCCCAATTATCGCACTGCAAAATACAGAGACAAAAGGAAGAGTTGGACAACTTAATCACTGGATTTTATGCATTTTAGAAATGCTGAACCAGCAACACTTGGCCCTTCCAATGTGGAACTGGCATGTTCTGACAATACCAGGGTGGGTGTTAGATTAGATTAAATTAGATTTGAATAGGACAGATTCCATTGAATAGTATAAATTTGAATCGAATTGATTCAAATAATCTAATCTGGGAGTGCAATCTCCTCGTGAAGAATCAAAATTTAAGGTTGAGGGTGCCTCATTCATCCAGGTAATATCATTCTCAGGACAATTAAACCACCACAGCTGGAGTTTTCGGTTGTCTCTGAAAGTATTTCACCTCTTATTCAAACCAGTCTTGATGCAACAAGGCTTTAGTAAGGATAGCACTAGCTAGGCTAACACTCCCCTAGCTAAGCCTTGCAGCATGAACTAATGCTCAGACGGGTGTTAAAAATATTATTATTTTTTTTTTTACGTTCCATTTTTTTTCATTAATTCATCTTCCATACCACTAATCCTCACAAGGGTTGTGCAGGGTGCTGGAGACTATCCGAGCCAACCACAGGTTGTGGACACCCCGAATTGGTTGCCAGCCAATCAATGAAACAGACACGCACTCACGCTCACAATCACACTTCCACCGAGTGGGAATTAATCCCTGACTGCCCCCAGTGAAGTCAGGCAGAAGAACCACTGCAACATTGGGTGGCCCTCATTCAAATTTGTCAGTCTTTACTTTCATCCAATCCAATATAATATTCATTTTTAATTTGAGTTTACAGCAACTTTGATAGGTGTGCAAAAATCTGTGAAAGAAGGACTTTAAGTCTTTAAGACTTTAAGTCATGAGTTATATAGCCCTTACCCTCTTGCTACTGTGACAGTGAAATTTCCCGAATACGGGATGAATAAAGTTATCTAATCTAATCTAATTTAATAAATTACTCAAAAGGCTTCAATAAATATACTGTACTATATGCTAAATTATAACTTTATATCAAATTTGTTTGAATGAGGCTCCGGAACTAAGATGAGTTTGAAGCACGTATTAAACTGACCTTTCAATCATGGTACCATTCTGAATCATCCACACGTCACAGTAGGTCCTCGCTACCAACATTACAGCAATAAGGATCAGGTACCCAGTCTGTGATGAAAGAAAAAGACAAAACTAAAAGTTACAAGGGTTAATTAAGCATTAACAGTAATTGTGCTATCAAAGCCATGTTTGTTTGTTTGTTTAAAATGTTACTCAAGCTTGTCTACAAATTTAAACAAGATTATGGGTGGAGACATTCCACTGTATATTTTATGTGAAATGGAGATAGAGCCAGTAAAAATATGTTTTTACATTTGTGCAAATGACATTAAAAAATACAATCTGGACAAAACAACATAGAAGATGAAATTGTGTATTTGAGTCATATTAGCAATTTATTCCATGCAGCAATTCATTCATTCATCCACCGTACTGCTGATCCTCACGAGGGTCACGGGGTGCTTTTGCTTATCCTAGCCACTATGGGCAAAATGTAGGGTACATCCTGAATTGGTGTACAGCTGCCATCTCAGTTGAAGTTACTAAAACATGAAGTGAATACTTAAAACCTCATTAACCAATAATATTCATGAAGTGTCAGGCCCCGGACCAGACTGGTGGCTGGTTGTGCCTGTCACCCAATCAAAGACCCAGCCCCTAATCACTCAAGGGCTTCCAGGTGTAATTCATCAGCCAGTGAGGAGTACAGACGCTCCCCTACTTACGAACGAGTTAGGTTGCGAGCGATTGTTCATAAGTTGAATTTGTTTGTAAGTTGATTCAGTGCTATATTTTGTATTATAATTTATGTTTAAGGCCTATATAAGTATAGTGAAGGTTTATATAAGTGCATTTGTATGTTTAAGGCTTGTATAAGTAACACGCATTGGTTTGTACTAAATAAAATGGAGAGAATATGTACAGTACTGTATAGAGAGATTTATGTATTAGAAACTGGCCGAAAGAAGTGATCCAACGACGATTGCACAGTTTTCTTCTTTTTTTCATCATAAATGATGCGGTAGCACTGTATGGCATCATTCAATTGATTTGCAAACTTTGTGCAACGTTCAATATTTGGGTCCTGCTGCTCGATCTTTCTGTTTATAAATGGTTCTGACGGTCGAACGATTCAAGTTGTATGCCCGTACAACGCTCACCACTCTCACGCGCATCAAGCTTCGTTATTATTGCCACTCGTTTCAAATGAAATGGCTTGCCTCTTCCTTGCACCTCCCTCACTAGAAGCCTTTCGCTTTTCACCAACCATATTGAATAATGGCTGCACGAGATATTTCATGATAAAAATGAAAAAGGTTCTTTGCGCACTGAAGATGCGTCACGCACTTACGCAACGTACGCACTGCAACGAACAGGGCAGAGGAAGGTGGATGCTGGGTGAGCTGAGCGCTCACAGCGCCAGGCGTCGGTATTAGCGGAGGAAAGAAGCACTACACGGAAAAAGGTGCACAATACAAAATCGAACTTACGAACATTTTTCGACATAAACGCAATTTAAATAAAAAAAAAAAAATCAGACTTAGGCTTGTCGTCATCATTGACTAGACAAAAACCTAATTGTCATCATACCCAGCTGCGTATGACGAAATTGAAGGTGCTTCTCCACGAAGTGCACTTTTCTCAGGCAAGAGTTCAGACTTGCTGGCATTCTGCCGTGATGGATACATCGCATCACCTCCCGAGCGCAACCAGCTCCCGGCGACTGCGAAGGATTGCCTCACCGATGCCAACAAAGAATAAAATGGATCACTTACCTCCCACTGTCTTCCTTACTTACCTAGTCAGCCAGCAGGAGGCAGATCGCCGCCCAACGTCCTTCATCTATCCTCACCCCGAAGTTGTTACACCGAGGGGATTGTGTGTCGTGCTGCTGCAGTTTAGAGTCCTGATGGCTGTGGGGAAGAAGCTGTCCTTAAGCCTCTTTGTCCGTGCCTTGTGAGACCGGTAGCGCCTGCCAGAGGGAAGCAGCTGGAACAGGTCGTGACCAGGGTGGTCCGGGTCCCCAACAATGTTCCGAGCTCTGCTGATGTAACGAGGGCTGGCAATATCTTCCAGTGAGGGCAGAGAGCAGCCGACGATCCTCTGGGCAGTGTTGATCACTCTCTGCATGGCCTTTTTGTCTGCTGCCGTGCTTCCAGCGTACCACACTGTGATGCCGTATGCCAGGATGCTCTCCACAGTGACTTTATAGAAGGTTACCAGAAGCTTAGTGTCCAAGTTATTCCTCCTGAGTACCCTCAGGAAATGGAGTCTTTTCTGGGCCTTCTTCACTACTGCCGTGGTGTTTGTGGACCAGGAGAGCTTGTCCGTGACGTGGACCCCCAGGAATTTAAAGGACTGGACCCTGTCTACACGAACTCCATTTATGAGGAGTGGGGCCAGATCTGTGCTCTGTTTGTGGAAGTCCAGGATTATTTCTTTAGTTTTTGTGTTGTTCAGTGTGAGGTTGTTCATCAAGCACCACGAAGACAGTTTGTTGACCTCGTCTCTATAGGCCGCCTCATCCCCTTCTGAGATGAGTCCGACCACAGTGGTGTCATCAGCAAATTTGATGATGTAGTTGGACTCGTGGGTTGGTGTACAGTCATAAGTGTACAGGGAGTACAGAAGAGGACTCAGTACACAGCCTTGAGGGGAGCCAGTGCTCAGTGTAATGGAGGAAGAAAGGTGGGAACCAAGTCTAACAGTTTGTGGTCGGTTGGTTAGGAAGTTCTTTATCCAACAGCAGATGGAGGAGGATAGTCCGAGGTGGGAGAGTTTGTTAGTCAGAATGTCCGGTTTCATGGTGTTGAAGGCTGAGCTATAGTCAATGAAAAGCATCCTCACGTAATTCCCATGGTGTTCCAGGTGTCTCAATGCTGTATGTAGAGCAATGGTGATAGCATCCTCAGTGGACCTGTTAGCTCTATAAGCAAACTGGTGAGGGTCAACTGAGGGAGAGCTTGTATTCCTGATATGGCGGGCTATCAACTTTTCAAAGCACTTCATGATCACAGGTGTGAGAGCAACAGGCCTATAATCATTCATGCTGTCGATAGTTGGCTTTTTGGGGACAGGAATAATGGTGGCAGATTTCAGGCAGGATGGAATGATGGATTGTTGCAGGGAACAATTGAAGATTTTTGTGAAGACTCCAGCCAGCTGGTCAGCACAGGCTTTGAGCACCTTCCCAGGTACTCCATCAGGTCCAGCAGCCTTCCTGGTATTCACAGACCGCATTTCCAGTCTCACTTCCTCTTCCTGGAACTTCAGTGTATTGCTGCAGGATAGTGGCGGGGGTGTTGAGACTGGGTCTGATTTGTCAGTCTCAAAGCGGGCAAAGAAACGGTTCAGTTCCTCCGCTAGTGAGGCATCTGCGTTAACAGACATATTATTGTTATTGTAGTTGGTAATATGTCGTATTCCATGCCACATCTTCTTTGGGTTATTGTCTGTGAAGTGCTCCTCAATTTTCTTAGTATATTCTGCCTTGGCCTTTTTAATGCCTCTTTTCAGATCAGCTCTGGCAGCTCTATATTTCATCTTGTCCCCTGATCTGAAAGCGGTGTTACGGCATTTGATGAGTGCCTGAGTCTCCTTGGTCATCCAGGGTTTTTGATTTGGAAAAACCCGTATTTGTTTATTCCTAGTGACATTGTCCATGCAGTTTTTGATATAGGAGAGCACAGCGTCCGTATAGTCCTGGAGGTTGTCGTGTTCAAAGAGTTCCCACTTGGTGCGGAAAAAACAGTCCTGCAGCTGAGAAAGGGCATCCTCGGGCCAAGTTTTAATTGTCTTTATTTGTGGTCTTGTTTGCCTCCGGAATGGAGTGTATGCTGGGGTGAGGGCTAGACAGAGGTGATCTGATCCAGCTAGGTGAGGGAGGGAAGTGGCTTTGTAAGCATGTTTAATGTTAGAATAAACATGGTCAAGAGTTTTGTCTCCCCTCGTGTGACATTTTACGTATTGGATAAACTTAGGTAGAACAGTCTTTAAACATGCTCTGTTGAAGTCACCAGCAACAATACAGACTCCATCGGGATGGTCAAGCTGTTGTTTGTTTAAAGCCATTAGCAGGAGGTTTAATGCCGTGTTGACGTTAGCATC
Source organism: Stigmatopora argus (assembly GCF_051989625.1). Taxonomy (NCBI): domain Eukaryota; kingdom Metazoa; phylum Chordata; class Actinopteri; order Syngnathiformes; family Syngnathidae; genus Stigmatopora; species Stigmatopora argus. The sequence continues at coordinate 1,888,487 of NC_135403.1, forward strand.
AGGAGGAATATAAACCGCTGTTACTATGACGACGGCTAGCTCTCTCGGTAGGTAGAAGGGCCTACACCGTACTGCCAATAGCTCTAAGTCCGGAGAACAGTGAGTGTCAATAATCCTACTGTCACCACACCATTCATTATGTATGAACAAGCCAAGTCCTCCTCCTCTGCTTTTGCCTGTTAGTTCCTTTGAACGATCGTTCCGAAAAAGCGTTCGGCTAGCTAGCGAAACCGCCGCGTCCGGGATTTGCTGGTGTAGCCACGTTTCCGTGATGAGGATAATGTTACAGTTCTTAACAAAGCTGTTGGTGGCAATTCGAAGTTCCAACTCGTCCATTTTGTGGGTGATGGATCTGGCGTTGGTCAAAAAGATACTCGGGAGCGGTGCTCAGTGTGGTTGTTGACTTAGCTTAGCAGCAAGGCCCGCCCGACAACCGCGCTTTTGCTTCCTTTCTCTCCGCCGCCTTCGCCTCCTTCGTCGTGCTTTGAGTGGGCTGACTATCCACGGAGGTCCCGGAGGTCTCGAGATGTCCTCGGGGATATCGTAGGTTCATTGGTAGTTCGTTGTGACATCGGATATATCGCATCTCCTTCCGATAGCAATTAAGTCGTGGCGACTGTAGGAAAAGTTTGCCTCGCAGATGTTGGTAAAAAACGATAGGATTGAGAAAAGAATACACCAAACTGGAAAGCCAAAAGCCGCTGCATCCGTGTGCGCCGCCATGTTCTTTCACTGACGCACATCCACATTTGCAGACATGTTCGTATGTACCGTTGTTCGTAAGTAGGGGAGCGTCTGTATTTAAAGCCACCAAGAACATGACCACACTGCTGGATTGTCTTAATCAGTTTACTGTTAAGTACCCGATCGCACTATCTCCTTGCTTGCCTCTACTGATCTCTGACCTCTTGTTATGCTCTCAGGATCCCGATCACGCTCAGCCCCACGACCACGAACCACGATTTCGCTCTCACGCGTTGTAACGTTCGCTCTGGACTCCACAACGTACTCCTTGGGTACCGACCTTCCTGCCACGACTAACGACTTGCCTACGTTACTCCCTTTTGTTCCTCTGTCTCTTGGACGCTTTAAATAAAAGTTCCACATCCAGACTTGCTGCCTTTGCCTGCTTTGGGGTCCTACGTCCCTGATCGTAACGTAAAGAAAATCAGTTACTACAGTGCTATAACTGTTTTATTGTCCACAATGCTCTTCTGAAGATTAATATTACGTTTGTGCTATTTACCTTTGTTGTGCTAATTGTGTTAATTTGCAAAGGATGTCTTATAAGTTTCAAGTCTTATAAATAACAGTTCATCTTATGTGTTTCAGTATAAGTGATTTGTTTCTTCACATTTGGTGGTCTTACAAAAATAAATATTCACAAAGGTTTAGCAGAGAAATGAATATCATCCACTGTGAAAGGTGAAAGGAAATCCGTAATCGCTTTCTCTTTGAAATTTCGAGACTGATAGGTTCACCCATAGGCATTCCCAAATGCACGCACAAATAAAGAGAAAAGACAATCTTCTGGATTTTTCTTGCAAGGAGAAATCGAACCATTCAGGTCTAGTCCCCGGTTCGTTCTGGCATCAAACGCTTCTTTTCCTTGTTTATTAACTTCAAGGACCCTAGTTACAATGGACGTGTCAACTCTCAAGGGAGGGGTGGGAAACAGAAGTGAGACGTCAAATAGTCAAAACAAATGAAGGTCATGTGCAGCCGAAGGATCTTCTCCACATTCCAGCAGTCCAGGTGGATTCAGCTTCCCTTTTGTGAAGTCTAATTAAGGAGCAAAGCATTTACTTCGTTGCAAGCAGGCATTTCAGATGTAGTAAGCGAAGCACTTTCTTCATTTCAAGCAAATATATAATAATGTAACATACCTGTCAACCTCTGCCGATAACTGCCCTTATAAATGATTATTGATTCCCCTTACAAACCCCAAAAACCGGGGTTTGTAAGGGGAATCAATAATCATTTATAAGGGCAGTTATCAGCAGAGGTTGACAGGTATGAATAACCCTAACAGAGACTTTCAAGGTTTTCTAGAGAGATTTGTACTGTCCAGTATCGAAATCATTTGAGTCCTCAGTTTGTAACGCTGCTTCTCACAGCTGCTCTTTTGTGTTCGATCCATGGCTTGAGTCCATCTTCCAAGCTTTCATACCCACATCCTGTTGTCATTTGCATTAGGTTTCCTATGTATAGCTAAATGGTGATGTTTCTTTGACTATTGAGTGTTTTAATGGATAAAAGACCTGTAACTTGTAAGCACATGAAAGTCAACTGCCTCGCCACTTGTCTGGGTGTGAAATATAGAATGTATTTCCCATGTACGTATTCATTTATATATATTATGTAGTCACTAGAATATAATTTTACTGACACCTACAGGTCAAGGCCTGTCATCACTTTGTATATAGCACACCTCCCCTTTTGTATTACCGCCTAAAGTTTGTCTCCGCCTACTTCTATTGAATACCTTCACCGACCGTTCGGACGGCGTATCTGGCCGGGAGACGTCTCTACATGAACATGGGTTCTGCCCACCCCCACCCGGATACGAAGGGTGGGGGCTACAGAAAAACAAAGAAAGCAAGCGGGGAGCAGCCATTTTGAGATGCGTTCAGGAGCGTCTCTCCCCATATAACATTCATCGGCCGGGAGTCAAAAACTACATGTTTGATGCTTCCTCTGTATGAAGATTATTGTTAAGGATGACAGCTTTAACATTTTGGTGCAGAGAACCCGAAATTCTTCTCTGGTTTCTGGCCACGGCAGATCGACAGAAGGATTGATGGCTAGACGTCGGCTACTCCAGTCTTGAGAGAGGGCGATCTGGCCTGCTGGCCCGGGAACAGATTACAAATTATCCTTTCGTACAGAGGAGGCACCAAAAACGGTAGAGCACTTTTAAAATTAATTTGTAGAATCCAACTCAGCATAAGACCCCATTTTTCTTACGAGAAGAAAAATGCTCCATTTGTCAGAGAAAAAGTTGCGTATACCGTTCCCTGTGAGTCGAGGAAGCGTTCTCTGTGTGTCGGAGAAATACGTAAAGGTATATAGCAGGATTGAGGCTGTGTGTTGGCCTATCTCCAAGAAAGGCCCTGCCTTTCTGGATGATTCACAATCCACGAGGTCTGGCTGAACAACAACAGGCAGACAGAGGAGGAGGTAGCGCCTCCCCGGCCAGGGACTTCAAGAGTTGTGTTAAAAATATAGAAGAAAAATAGTTATACTGTGCCAAGAGAATGAAAGCTCGATATAAAGAAAAAAAAGAAATAGAATAAAAACTATAAATGCATGCAAGTAATCTTCATATCAATAGTTATATATATATATATATATATATATATATATATATATATATATATATACACAACTATTCATATGAAGATTACTTGGGTCTACTTAGACGGATAAATAGGATAATAAAATAAGTATCTAAGAGATGCTGGATTGGGACAGGACGCCCCAGAGAGAGAACAGGATAGGGGGGTGAAAAGCGCAAAGAAGGAAAAAAAGGGCCGAGCCCAGAAAGAAAGGAAAAATGGCATCTCAGGTTACCTAACACCACACGATGAAGCAAGGAGGAGCAGTAATAGAGAGATAAAGAACAGAGTGAGAGACAGAAAATTGACAATATAACATATTAGTGAAAAATTATGGGTCCTCTAATAAACATTGAAATGTATCATTAGGAAATTATTAAGAAATTTGCTAAGTAGAAGGTTAATTTCTCTAAATTTTAATTGTGGTTAGAGTGAGCTACAAAAAATGTCTCTTATTTTAAATAAACACAAGCTTGGAGCAGAATAGGAATTCAGCTAGCGCAATTCAACTAGCAGAATTTAGCTATTTTAGCAAAAAGAGAGTGATTTGCGATTTAGACTTAAGTATTAAGACTCATTTAGAATATTAATGATATCAAACATGAAGATAACAATGCATAAATGGCATTCATCCAAATCATTAATGATATCAAACATGAAGACAATGTAGAAATGGCATTTATCCAAATTATTAGGTAAATTGTACCTGACAAGTTTAGATAAAATAATTAATTTAGGATAGGCATGATTTCCCTGGGATGGAATAAACATCATGTATGTTCAGTGCACGGGATTTACGTTTTTACCCATCAGGAGATGTAATATGCTTTAACGGTGAGTCATATTAATGACTATTAGAATATCATGGATTGCATTAGCATCAAACAATTGATGTCAACCAAACCACGTTAACCTATTTCTTTAGAGAATGATTAGTGCTAATAGGACAGCAAAAGGTGGTTAGCTGCCAAGAAGCCCGAGACTGGGGATGGCGCTCTCCACTGGTGATAGAAAAAATTGCAGACCACTGCTGTCTGATTATGAGTGTGAGCGTGAATGGTTGTTTGTCTTTTTGTGTTTTTGATTGGCAGACCACCGAGATATAATCAATCGATCAGATATCAAGGTGGAAAATTATTTAGAAATTTAAAATCAATTTCCGAAATTGCCAATAAGCCTTTTTCAATGGATGGCAATGAAAAATTAAGGAAAATTATTTAGTGCAATGAAATTTTTTGATGAAAATGCAGCAGCAATACTCCAAATGTGAAACTTGAAGTGGAGGAACAAATCTGCTATGCAAAATTTGGGAGCACTGAGAAAAACAAAGACAGTGAATGATATGAAATTCCAAAGAACCATTGTGTTGGGGTAATCATTATTATAAATGTGTTTGCAATGAATATAAAGCCTTATAATATACATGCTTACTATATTAATCAATATATTTGCTTATTAGGAATAGTAATGCTCATCCTAAATGTGTAACTATATTAAACAATATAGTTATATGTGTTGATCGCTTTCAACGAAGACAAACGCCTACGCCAAGGTCGAGAGATACGAGTTCGAAAGGACATAAAACAATCCACTGAGTTCTTGCTCCGAGGACTGATTACTGGAAGATACGCGTCGACCTCTTCCCCAGATGTGAGTTCAACAGGGAAGATCGGTGAAGGACGCTTAAATTGTTGTTGGCTCAACGGATGGCTATCAATCAACTTGTATATTGTTTTTCCTTTGTGACGCTTGATATGGAATTGTTTTGTTTCTTGCTTACGCAATTGGATCGATTACTCGCATATTGTTTTAATTTGTGACGCCAGGTTGACGCTTGGTTTGCTTGATTATGGAATAGTTTTGTTTCTTGCTTACGCAAATGGAATCGATAACCTTGTAATTGTTTTGATTTGAAGCCTTAAATAGGCAGGACATAATGCCGCTCTTTAGAATAATCTTGGGTGGGGCGAGCTGCCGGATGTATTCTCTTCTTGCAAGAATTAAATGTGATGTGACTACAGATGCCTTTTTTATTGAAAGCTGAATTGGAAAAACCTAAGGATAAACCTACAATTGGATGAACCTAACACATTGATTTATAGTGATAATGGCATCCAAATTGTGTTAACAGAATAATTGAGGGGATTGACAAAAGGTTCCATATTTCGTTATGAAATCATTGCGCATTTAATCATTAAACGCTGTTTTCGGCTGGATTTGACCGAATTTGAGAGCATTTTGAGCCGTTTGGCGAATGGACGCATATAGACGTTTTTTTGCCCCCATCGCAACATCATCGCGACAGTTTACCGAGGAATTCACTTCGCTGGGCTCGGTTATAATACTAGTATTTGTATTTAATCATTAAACGTTTTCGGCTGGATTTGGCCGAATTTGAGAGCATTTTGAACCGTTTGGCGAATGGACGTATAAAGACGTTTTTTTGCCCCCATCGCGACTTGGGCTGCCATGCCCGCCCAAGAGTGCTTATTCCCGGGCTGCCATTGACAGTAGAATAATAAATTGAGAGTGATGAGCGGCAAAGGGAAATGAATCATTGATTTTTACTATAATTTGGACAACGCCGGCGGCGGGCCGGATTAAAAATCATATGTGCAGTATATGGCCCGTGGGCCAAGTTTGAAAAACTTGTACACACACAATCCGGGGGCGGGGTGAGCCATTCAGCGACCTGGCCGTCTGTCAAACGTCCGTCGGCGAAACGTCTTTAGGAGAATCATCCGGTCACGGCTTTTGATATTACAGTCATACCTCGACATACGAGTTCCCAGACATATGAGATACGAGTAAAATTTCGGGCAAATATTTATCTTGAGATACGAGACAAATTTTGATATACGAGCATACAGCGGACGCGAGAGGCTGCTCATAAGAAAATCATGGGCACTGTTTCTGATCGCAACTCCCTCGTGTAATGTCTCTCTGGTCGCAACTCCCTCGTGTAACGTCTCTGGTCGCAACTCCCTCGTGTAATGTCTCTACGAGCACTGGGCGGAGCGTTGCATTTTTTCAGTGTTTTTTTTCCCGTTAGTCAGTGCGAATGGCATATATACTACTTTCTCGTTGGCAAGTGGTCGTGCGTTATCCTATTGTGAGGACATTTGTGTGCATCATTTTGGGAATATTTTGAAGGGAAGACAAAAGCAAATAACCCTCGATAGGTTGCAACTGAAAGTCAGGGTGAGAAGAAAGGTATAAAAATTTAAAACAAAATTAGAATTAGGTTTAGTGTAAGGTTAGATTAAACTTATTTTTGAGTGTGTTTACAACGTAATCCAAGTTCATTTAAATTAGCTTATGTTATGTTACGAGCGCGTTGCCGTGCAAAAGTCGCCCCCCACCCCCTCTCTCTCTGTCCCTCTCTCTCTGTCCCTCTCTCTCCCCTCCGCGAAATCCGTCTAATTTTAGTACTATTAAACACATTTCAGTACTATTAAACCACTAGTTATTTGTTACTTTGTTAATAGGTGGCGAATTAGTTTTTGGTGTTTTTTTCAGATGGTTGGAACGAATTAATTTGTTTTTAGTTCATTCCTATGGGAAACGCTCATTTTGAGTTACGAGTAAATCGACATACGAGCTCAGTCCCGGAACGAATTAAGCTCGTATCTCGAGGTACCACTGTACAGCCACACTCATTGTCTTAAAACCACACCTTTCTGAAAACGAGTGATCATTTTAAGGCTGTTATGACCAAAATGTTTAATTCCCTGGTAAATGTGCTCGAAACATTCAAAGCTTTACAGCGGTCACTGTTGGGGCACAATCAAGAATTCACTCTTACCTCCATGCAAAGTATTTGAGGAACCATCATCTTCAATATCCGTAGAATTTGAAGAAAAAAATATGTGTCAAGGCCTGCCCGTTCCTTTTTGCCATCCTTCTGTATGGAACACAAGACAAAAAAATTTTGGTCATCATTATAAAAGCCCTCTCACTGTATAATATTAATCAACTTACCTTCAAGTTAAACATCAAATTTGAGCTTTGTTTTAGACTGCAAGAAAGGGCAAAAAAAGTTAAATCTCAAACAAAACTAAGTGTTCCTTTGACCAGTAGCAGTTAACATTCCATTCGTAATTGGTGTTCATTTTTGTCTCTGACCAAGGGGCGATGGCTATGGTGGGGAACTGAATCCTCGGTATAGTTTTAACAAACCTGCTGTAGTGGAGATTGCCACTGGAGTTTTGAGTTTTGAAACCAAGTAATGACTAGTACCTTGCATTATGAACGTGCTCAATTTTACCATCAAAATACACCTGTTCACATTCTGACACAGAATGGTCTTCATGGTAACATCATTGCATCAAGACATAAAATGGGAGTGAAAATTTGCACCACAATAATTAAGTCATGATCTCAATTTAAAATATATAAAAATGTACAACTTTCTGGGCCAGGCCTCCCAACCAGGATGAATACAGAGGTTTCCTGTAAACTATTTCAAAATAATAAAAATTATAGAATGCGGAATACATCAATTCACGTCGGTTCGAAAAGGACTAGTTTTCTCATAAAAGTATAGTTTTGTGTATATATGCATTTACTAGCACAAGTGAACATGGTCGCGTTTGCAAACCCAGAAGTAAATGACTGTCCACAAACAAGTAAGGAAACTCAATTATTTGCCTTGTTTTTGCTACATCTGTGCTGGGGGTTCTTTGATTGAAGATAGTCACAACTGTCGTGCTATTGTTTTCACATTACATCCAATGAGAAACTTGACAAAACAAGTTTTCAACACTGAGTGCTTGTCAGGAAGAACAATATTAAAAAGTAAAATAACTTAAAAGAAAGATTTGAGCGTGCAACACAGGCAATAATGCAATTCCTACCAGCGAGCTTTCAAGTGCTCACTGTGACTTGCAAGTGCAGTGGATTTTGGTCAATCTTAAAAATCCTGTATATTGAATCTGGTATAAGTGTATGTAGACGCTGGCAGTGTTTGTTGGGCAAAGATGGGCATCTTTAAAAAAATAATAATTAAAAAGTACCACATTCCATTATCATTGTTAAAAAATTTACAGTATGCTTTTTAGGTAGTGTGGTACCTCGACTTATGAATGGTACTACATACGGAATATTTAGTTTACTAAATGCTTTGATATGTAAATTATTGTTAATTATAGATGTATATCTATCTAAATATATGTAGATAGATGTACATATATGTACATGTGTGGTACCTTAACTTAGGAATGTGACTACATACAAAATGTTTACTTTACTAAATGCTAGCGATCTAACGACAATTGCACAGTTTTCTTCTTTTTTTCATCATAAATGATGCGGTAGCACTGTATGGCATCATTCAATTGATTTGCAAACTTTGTGCAACGTTCAATATTTGGGTCCTGCTGCTCGATCTTTCTGTTTATAAATGGTACTGACGGTCGAACGATTCAAGTTGTATGCCCGTGCAACGCTCACCACTCTCACGCGCATCAAGCTTCTTTATTATTGCCACTCGTTTCAAATGAAATGGCTTGCCTCTTCCTTGCACCTCCCTCACTAGAAGCCTTTCACTTTTCACCAACCATATTGAATAATGGCTGCACGAGATATTTCATGATAAAAATGAAAAAGGTTCTTTGCGCACTGGAGATACGTCACGCACTTACGCAACTTACGCACTGCAACGAACTGGGCAGAGGAAGGTGGATGCTGGGTGAGCTGAGCGCTCACAGCGCCAGGCGTCGGTATTAGCGGCGGAAAGAAGCACTACTCGGAAAAAGGCGCGCAATACAAAATCGAAATTACGAACATTTTTCGACATAAACACAATTTGCAGACATGTTCGTGTGTACCGTTGTTCGTAAGTCGTATGTTCGTAAGTCGGGGAGCGTCTGTACGTTATACAGTCATACCTCTACTTACGAATGCCTCTAGGTACAAAATGTTCAGGTTACAAAAAAATTTATATGCAAAGGAGTGACTCGAGATACAAAAAAAGATCCAAGTTACAAAATCCCCCAAAAAGTAAATGCATTTCCTTATCCATTGTTTTAATTAAAAATGGTCGCGGATGCATTGATTTAGACCTCGCTACCCTCTACTGTGCTCTCATTTCATCGCTCTCATTCTATCTTATATAATGACAATGAAGCCTTCCATTTCAATCAATTGACTGTCTCACAACAACTACTATTTGTGTTTCAAGATTCTCTCTTACATGCCTCGCCACCGCGGCCTAAATGCTCCCCTTATTAATGATTGCAATTCCCCTTATTAAGGTAAAAAGCGTACAAATGCAACGCGGCACATATTTTCACACACACAGAGCACACCTAAAAGTCTAAAATGTATGTACCTTGGCATACGATCTTTATCCGTTCCGGGACTGAGATCATATGTCGAGCTTTTCGTAACTCGAGCGAACATTTCCCATTGAAATGAATTGAAAACAAATTAATTCGTTCCAACCCTCTGAAAAAACACCAAAAACAGGATATTGGATTGGAAAAAATGTTTTATTTATTCTAATTCGCTATCTATTAACAAAGTAACACATAAATAGTGGTTTAATAGTAATAAAATGTGTTTAATATAACTAAAATTGGGCGGATTTCGCCGACGTGAGAGAGACGCACAGAGCGGGCTGGGTTCTCCGGGGAAAAATATTCCACGACAACGCACTCTCAACCGAAAAAACAAATTTTAATTAACTTGGATTAATATATACAGACACACTCAAACATACATTTAATGTAACTTTACACAAAACTGAATTCTAATGTTGTTGTTTTTTTTTTTTTACCTTCGTTCTGGCCGGGTTAGTTGTTTGCCACGCCTCCACCCTCACGTTCGCTATCGATGGGCTGTTTGCTGTTGTACTACGTATTCCCTTCAAAATATTCCGAAAACGATGCACACAGATGTCCCTTCAAAATATTCCGAAAACGATGCACACAGATGTCCTCACAATAGGATAACACACGACCACTTGCCAACGAGAAGTACTAGTCTTGAATTAGCGATCGCTCCGCCAACGGGAGCTGACAGACTAGGGCTAAAAAAGGAAATGCAATAGCCTACCCACGTATTGATTGTGGGTAATGAAGTTTTATTCTGAGAACGGGTGCCATTGCCTATCGGCGTTGTGTGCACGAGTATACTTCATTACCCAGAAAGCCCTCTTTTTGCCCGCGCATGCGCGTTGTGCGTTTCCTGGTCGAAACTCGTCTGAATAAATCGTCCTGTAGATATCAGTTATACACGAAAGAGACGCGGCAAAAAAAAGACTGCGCTACAATGATAAACAGCCTCACATGTCATGGCCACCTGGCTTGGTCGCATCTCGAAATTTTGATCGTATCGCGGGCGAATTATTCGATCTAAATTTTCGTCGTACCACGAGCTGATCGTAGGTCGAGGTACTACTGTACTACAAAGTGGACGGCTCTCGGTCCTGGTAGAACGGGCTCTTGCCGCCATCTGGCGGACAAACACGAGTATTACATTTCTCAATATAACGGCCGCGGAGGGAACTGTTTCAGCGGCACATTTTCACAGCGATTATTGCCCATTATATTAGTTTTAAGACATTAATAAATCATTACAAAGTTGGGACACTTTGACCTATTTCAAAAGATTTAGTTGGTAGTTGTGTGAGGACCGTGGAGCTAATGACAGAATTTACATATAAAGTACACCTCTAAATACGAAATTCTCAAGCTCAAGTCATGAAAAAAGTATGTGTGTATATATACATACATATATATATATATATATATATATATATATATATATAGTTGTGGTCAAAAGTTTACATACACTTGTGAAGAACATAATGTCGTGGCTCTCTTGCGTTTCCAGTTATTTCTTCAACTCTGATTTTTCTCTGATAGAGTGATTGGAACAGATACTTCTTTGTCACAAAAACACTAATGAAGTTTGGTTCTTTTATGACTTTATTATGGGTTAACAGAAAAAGTGATCAAATCTGCTGGGTCAAAAATATACATACAGCAGCTCGAATTAGCAATTTTGGTGACATAGAAAGTTGTCAGTGAAATGAGCTTCATAGCATGGCCTCTTAACTTCTTGTGAATGATTATGAGTGACTACAGCTGGTGACTTCTCTGAGGCCATTTAAATAGGGCTCATTGGATGAAAACGCCCACAAACGCTACAATGGGAAAGTCAAAGGAGCTCAGCATGGATCTGAAAAAGCAAATCCTTGACTTGAACAAGTCAGGAAAGTAACTTGGAGCCATTTCAAAGCAGCTGCAGGTCCCAAGAGCAACAGTGCAAACATTTGTTTGTAGGTATAAAGTGCATGGCACTGTTTTGTCACTGCCACGATCAGGAAGAAAACACAACCCATCACTTGCTGCTGAGAGAAAATTGGTCAGGAGGGTGAAGATTCAACCGAGAATCACCAAAAAGCAGATCTGCCAAGAATTAGAAGCTGCTGGAACACAGGTGTAAGTGTCCACAGTCAAGCGTGTTTTGCATCTCCATGGACTGAAGCTGCCGTGCAAGAAGGAAGCCCTTGCTCCAAAAGCGGCACCTTAGGGCGCGACTGAAGTTTGCTGCTGATCACATGGACAAAGATAAGACCTTCTGGAGGAAAGTTCTGTGGTCAGACGAAACAAAAATCGAGCTGTTTGGCCACAATGCCCAGCAATAGGTTTGGAGGAGAAAAGGTGAAGCCTTTAACCCCAAGTACACCATGCCTACCGTCAAGCACGGTGGATTGGGTCTTGGGCGCAATTGGGTGTTCCAACAGGACAATGACCCCAAACACACATCAAAAGTGGTAATGGAATGGCTAAATCAGGCTAGAATTAAGGTTTTCGAATGGCCTTCCCACAGTCCTGACTTAAACCCAATTGAGAACATGTGGACAATGCTGAAGAAACAAGTCCATGTCAGTAACCCATCAAATTTAACTGAACTGCACCAATTCTGTTAAGAGGAGAGGTCAAAGATTCAACCAGAAGCTTGCCAGAAGCTTGTGGATGGCTACCAAAAGCGCCTAATTGAAGTGAAAATGGCCGAGGGACATGTTACCGAATATCAGCGATGCTGTATGTATATTTTTGACCCAGCAGATTTGATCACTTTTTTCTGTTCACCCATAATAAAGTCATAAAAGAACCAAACTTCATGAATGTTTTTTGTGACAAAGAAGTATCTGTTCCAATCACTCTATCAGAGAAAAATCTGAGTTGTAGAAATAACTGGAAACTCAAGAGAGCCATGACATTATGTTCTTCACAAGTGTATGTAAACTTTTGACCACAACTGTATATATATAAATATCATATAGCATATACATGTCACTATTAAAAGGTCCCAACACTTTTACTACATCAAGAAAAAGTAATTAGTTTAGCTTGTGTGTAACATTACAAGCAAAGATTAACCAGTCATGATTTGCAGCATATGACCTTTGGCATATCCGGGCCAGAAAGAAGTTATGAATGGTTAACTTATATTAGTCTGGCCACATGCTTTAAAAATTACGTCTTCAAAGAGATTTTTTTTATATCAAGTGCACACATTTCAATAGCATATATTTGCATTAAAAAAACTGAATGCATTTTAGTGTAGAGTTTATCCATTTCTACTTCAACGTGATTTCTATTTCACTAGTCTTCTTAGATGTGGCTTTTTTTACTACAACGTGGTTATTTTATATTCATGGATATTATTGTAATTAATAATTGACATTAATAGAGGGCGGCCCGGTGGAGCGAGTGGTTAGGGCGGCCCGGTGGAGCGAGTGGTTAGGGCGGCCCGGTGGAGCGAGTGGTTCGCGCGTCGGCCTCACAGCTCTGGGGTCTTGGGTTCAAACAACCTCTGTGAGTTTGCATGTTCTCCCCGGGCCTGCGTGGATTTCCTCCCACAATCGAAAAAGGCTGATTGGACACTCTAAATTGCCCCTCGGTATGGGTGAGTGTGCACGGTTAGTGAGGATAAAGCGGTTCAGAAAATGATCTGAGAGATAAGACATTAATAGACAACAAATTAAAATTTCAGGAGAATGGTGGCCAATCAGAAAAGTTAAGTGTACGCCGCTAATGTGATGAACAATTATAGTTTCAGGTTTAGTATAAATCAGTACTTGTCAAAATGCTAACCACTAATTGTCAAGAACATTTCGTAAAATATCCGTGATACACTTACTTGCCCTGCTTTGACCTTCCACTTATGTTTTTCATCAAGTACAACACAAGTAAAATGCCACCTGCTATTGAGGAGTTCTTCGCTGTAACATATTTGCTGAAAGCCGCCATTTCTTCAACACAGCGAGTCGGGACGATGGGTCCGATAGTCTATGATTGAGTAGCTTCAGAGATGTTGTAAGAACAAGAGTTGATTAAGAATTGACGAAAACATATTTAAGTGGTACTTTCGATACAATTTTTGTCCTGCTAACCAAGTTAATCTTTATGAAAGTGGCGGGGGTACAGCATTAATTTTCACATCTCTTTTTAGAAAATGTTTGTCCGAATTGTTGTCATAGATATTACATGTATAAGACTAGATGTCTTAACACAGAGAAAGCGGCGTCACTAACTGTGGCGTTCTTTCATCGGAGGACTTCTCTGTTGGTCCCTACTGTAGTGTACAGAAAGTGAGGGATTTTCACCACTAAAATATTCAACTTCCATAATTTTCTGCACATTTACAAATGATTTGGTTTATTACAAACCATGCCATGGTAGATATGGTTCAGCCTAAATGCTTATTTAATTACAAATACATTTAGTTATGTTTAAGAATGCAGTAAATTCACTACTTCTCTGGCGTTTTTTGCAGATCAAGTTGTTCTTGAAATTGGTTGAAAATATAAGGAGGCATTTGGAAATGAGCGCTTCAATAACAGTGATGCTCAATAAGTAGCTTCGACACAAAATGGCCGACGGGTGACGACGTCTTTCCCAGTTTACTCACGGCGTGCATTAGACATCGAATTCTAGAGTTTTTCCTTTCCCGTATGAAAATCACAACAGCAAACGTATAGCGGATAATGTAGACCAGGCATGGCCGCGATAATCGAAGAACCACGAAGCAGGAGCAGGCCTATTATTACTACCATACTAAATGTTTTCGCCCCGATACAAAAATACAAGTACAAAAGTACAATTATCAAGAAGTGTTTGTGGGTGAAGTGTTTATGAAATATTACAGTTAGAATCATATGAAAAGACAAATGTTTTAATATGCCAAAAGTCATATGTTTAGAAACTGGTATAATTGTTTCCATTAAGTATTTCATATTCATAAGGTTTAGACTTAAATTATGTAAGAAGAGTTTTCGAGCCTGCGTAAAGTGTGAAAATATATCCAACTATTTTGCTAAGCCACAAATTAAAATATAGGAATAAATGGGGCTGATATTGGGAGACTTTGAGAAAAGCACAAGTGTATTATCAAATATATTATGAATTAATATTAATATAGTAAGCACTAGTACAATTGAATGTAGGATTTATTTGGACGAAAAAGAAAAATGTGTTTTAATTGAATTATAGCCTCGTTTTTCATCACACAATGCTCTGCCTGGCAAATATAATCTTTGTCTGGTTTATAAATGGCCACATTTTGGCATGGGTGGATGTGTTGCTTGAGATCTTGAACTTCAAATTGGTGATTGAATTTAATTCATACCCCCACAGGGGGACATGTGGTCAGATCAATCAATTGGAAATAGAGGATGAATATCCTTAGTGTAATTTTAGATTACATGTTGACAAAATCAACCTTCCAAATTCAATGATGACAAAAAAGAAGAAGCATAATTTGCTGAGATTTAAAACTCTAAAAGGAAAATTAATAAATTAATGTATGTGGATTTGAATGCTCAGAGAGTATCCTACATGTTTTATCAATACCATAGCGATCAGCTATAGAAAAAAATAATTTATAAATTACCAAAGAGGGAACATTTTTTGTGAATTTAAACAATTGTTTTTATTATGTTAAATTGGACTTAACTATTGTAGAAAGTGTTAACATTTGGAGGGCGGGCCGGTGGCGCGAGTGGTTAGCGCGTCGGCCTCATAGCTCTGGGGTTCCTGGGTTCAAATTCAGGTCACATCCACCTGTTTGGAGTTTGCATAATCTCCCTAGACCTGCAAGGGTGTCCTCCGGGTACTCCGGTTTCCTCCCACATTCCAGAAACATGCATGGTAGGCTGATTGGACACTCTAAATTGCCCCTAGGTATGAGTGTGAGTGTGCATGGTTGTCCGTCTCCTCGTGCCCTGTGATCGACTGGCCACCGATTCAGGGTGTCCCCTGCCTCTGGCCCAGAGACAGCTGGGATAGGCTCCAGCACCCCCGTGACCCTACTGAGGATAAAGCGGTTCATAAAATGAGATGAGATGAGGTAACATTTGGAGAATTGGAGTAAAAGCCTATTTAAAATGCTTTCTATTTAGGTTTAATGAGTGGACTGTTATTATTCAATACAGCTATATGGTGAATGCAAATGTTTTATTAGAGTAAATATTTCCAAGGAACAATTTGACCGTAATTATATAGGGACTGTTTTTCTTTTTATATCATGCAGAGTCCGCATCACTGCAGATGCCGCCCCGATTCGCCTATCGATCTCTCGCTCCATTCTTCCCTCATTGGTGAACAATACCCCAAGATATTTAAACTCCTCCACCTGGGGAAGGGCCTGATGGATATGCCACGTTTTTCCGACTGAGGACCATGGTCTCAGATTTAGAGGTGCTGATTCTCATCCCGACCGCTTCACACTCGGTTGCGAATCGTTCCAGCGAGAGTTGGAGATCACGGCCTGATGAAGCCAACAGTACCACATCACCTGCAAAAAGCAGGGATGCAATACTGAGGCTGAAAAGGTGAACCACCACCCCGGTCTGCCAATCCAGAGGCACTGTCCCGATGTCCATGCAATGTTGCAGAGGCGTGTCACCCAAGACAGCCCCACAACATCCAGAGCCTTCAGAAACTCCGGGGGATCTCATCCACCCCCGGGGCCCTGCCACCGAGGAGCTTTTTAACCAGCTCGGTCAACCCCAGAGATGAGGTTCCACCCCAGAGTGCCCCGGCTCTGCTTCCTCATGGGAAGGTGCGGTGGTGGAATTGAGGAGGTGTTCAAAGTATTTGGCCCACCGATTCACAACATCCCGAGTTGAGGTCAGCAGCACCCCATCCCCACTATACACTGTGTTGATGGTGCACTGTTTCCCCCTTCTGAGAGGTCGGATTGTGGACCAAAATTTCCTTGAAGCCACCCAGAAGTTATTCTCCATGGTCTCACCAAACTCCTCCCATGCCCGGGATTTTGCCTCAGACACGACCAGAGCCAAGTGCCGCTTGGGAACCCGCGTCCGGGCGAGGCAAGACATCCTCCAATAATGGTGTGGTTTTCTGAGTCATGCTTTGTCTGGTCCATCACCTTAGACCGCGATCCTGCACTGGCCTATGCCATGGGCCAGATGGTCTGGTTGTGGCAGCAAAAATTTCCCCTTCCTTGCATTTGATCCTTCTTTTCCTCGCTGGCAGGAGCCACACTACTGAAGGTAAACACTCCCTCGTAGTGGCGGCTGAAATACTGTTCATTTGTGACTTGCCTTTTTTTTCTGCAGGTCATGTTTATATTAACTAGAAACTAGAAACTTTTCATATATATGTAGAGGATCCAAGCCACTATGTCGTGAATCAATGCTAGTCAAGCTTTGAAGTGTCGAGGTATTTTTTATTTATTACAGCTAAATCCCTTAATCCCTACAAATGGCTAGCGAATTCAGGGTGTCCACCGCCTGGTGCCCATTGACTGTGATACCCCCCAGCACCCCCGCAACGCATGTAGGAATAAGCGGTTCGGAAAATGAATCGATATTATCTTATGTACCTAGCTTTATTGTTTACCTCTCTCTCTATTTGCTGTGTTTTTCTGTATCCATCCCATTATTGTGCCTTGGTCAGAGCAAATTTTAACCGTTGTGCAAAAAAATCCTTGTTTGTTTTGTTTTCACATAGACCTTACATCGAAAACAGTCGAAATCCACAAAACCAAACAACCTCCGACCCATGTAAAGAAAATAAATAATATAATGTCTTCCATCTTGTAATATTACTTCAATCAATATACATTATGCCCAAACCAGTTTTGTGTTCACACAGATGTTACGTGGCCAAAAGTCAGGGCAGATGCACATTTCTTTTGCAATAGCTCTCATAGCCTCGCCTCCTTCTTCTCCATCCACCTCTCAGCAGGAATGGTGAATACACCATATTATCTTATCATTTTATTTTAATATACTTTATTTTTTATACAAAATATTTTGACTTTAATTCCATCTTTGCCAGTAAATTCCATCTTACTTGGACATTGTAATGACGTCACCAGTGTAGGAACTAAACTCTGGTAATTCAATGACTTTCTTTGTATTTTTCATTCATTTTCCATATGCTTATCCTCACAGGGGTCGCAGGAGTTTCTATCCCAGCCAACTGCGGGCAGAAGGCGGGTTTCACAGGGGCACAATGAGATGAACAACTGTTCATGCTCACACTCATACCTAGGGGTATTTTAGAGTTCAACCAGCCAACCATGCATGTCTTTGGAATGTGAGATGAAACTGGAGTACACACTGGAGTGTCACAACGGAAGCCAACCCTCGATCTCAGAAGTGTGAGGGCCGCCTAACCTATGTATAATTTATATAAACCGTATTAATTGCTTATTATTGATCAAGAAATTAATTCCGATACTGGTGGAATGGTGATTGAGGGGTTAGCACGTTCGCCTGACAGTTCTGGGATCGAGGGTTCAATCCCTGGTTGGGTCCAACCTTCTTTTGCAGACTTTGCATGTTTTCTCCGCGGGTTTTCTCTGGGTATTCTGTTTTCCTCACATATCCCTAAAACATGCATGGTAGGTTGGTTGAATATTCTAAATCTTCCTTAGCTATGAGTGTGAGCATGAAGAGTTGTTTGTCTCGTTGTGCTTTGTGATTGACTGGCAACCAATTCAGGGTGACCCCTGCCTACTGCCCACAGTTGGTTGGGATAAACTGCAGTATGCCTATGCCCAGCAGCTTTGTGAGGGTAAGCCGTATAGAAACTGTATGTATGTAATTCTGATACACATCTGACTTATTAAGAGAAAAAACGACACTCATCACAAGCTTTTTTTCCTCAACCCATGTCCTCCTCAAAAGTTAATTGTCTCTTCCTAAAGTGTAAGAGTGACAGTTGTTAGATCTTGCCATTTAGACAGATAGTCTTCTATTCTGTTCTGTTCTGGCTCATAGCGAAGAAAAAAATAGGAAATGTAGTACATCATGCTGTAGTCACGGCATAACTATTTCATTAACCTCCACATTTTAAAGGATAACATGAAACGAACACCTTTGATTGAAAAGAAAGCACACAAGAATCACATACTCATACAGAAATGGCTTTTTTTTGGGCATTTTGAAAATTGTTGAGGAGTCGTGCCACTTTTTGATGTCTCGTTGCAATGTGATCTTCGTGCTAGAAAGGCCTAAGTTACTGTAATAGCTGGCCTTTATATACTTTGCAGTGGGACTCCATTTTCAGTTTTGATGGTGCTCTTCTTGCGCCTGCAGCACACTATTATTACAATTGTTGTGATGATCAGCAGCATGATGACGAGGATGGCAGTTGCAATCACAGCAACTGAATAAACTAGGCCAAAAGAGATTTGAGATACACACAGATGAGTTAATGACAAATTTAAATTAATACAATTAAAATACAGACTAACACAAAATACAATGGTTTAAAATGTCCTGGTCTACACATTGTTTATGCGTTTTTTCCCGTATTATTTTGTTTCTTTGATGACCTATATATTTTTGTAAACTTCCAGTACAATAGTGTTGCAGCTAGGCATTAATAAATTAGGGGAAACACCACCCTCATTCCCTTGGCTTTAATAATGAGGAGTACGTCAACAGTGCATTTCTCAAATGCAATATTTATAATAAAATTCGGAACATAATGAAGACATGTAAATTGCTGACAATTACAAATGACAATACAATAGACTGCAGGTTTTGAAGTGAGGGCAGGAAAATAATTCAATCTTGAATTAATCTAAATTAATGTATTTTCTAATAAAATACATTCTCGTCAATTTTTCATGCCACTCATCTCATATAAAATATAAAAAACAAATATTTTAATATATTTAAAATATTTTTAATTCTTAAACTGAATGTAACATCTCATGTTTTTTCTTATTTCATTTTATTATACATTTGCCCGCATTGAAGTACTATAAGCTTGGCCTAGCTATTAAAAAATGTTTACACACATTCATATTATTATCATCATATTTGCTTGCAATGAAGTATAATAAGCTTTGCTCCTGAAAGCCTTGTTTATTCGAAACAAAGAGCTAACAGAAGAGAATACTCCTGTCTAACTCAAGGACCTGCAGGGAGCACTCCACCTTCGTCGTGACCGGACGTTTCGTCGAAAGACGTTTGGTCCCCGGACGTTTGGTCGACCGGACGTTTGGTCAAACGGACGTTTGGTCGACGGATTCGCCACCGGACAGTTCGTCGTTGCCGGATTCGCTCGCCCCACCCCCGGATTCGTGTATGTACATGTTTTTCAACCTCGGCCCGCGGGCCATATACGGCCTTTTAATCCGGCCCGCCGGCGTTGTCCAAATTATAGTAAAAATCAATGACCTCATTCATTTCCCTTTGCCCTGCAATACCGCTCATCACTCTCAATTTAAAGACTACTCTCTTTCGTTGAATAATAATATGTTCTTAATGTTGAAAGTAAACTTGAAAATACATTTTCACCTTCAATTGTGTCTTTTTTCTTATATTTCAATCCCCAGGTTTGATAAATTACATTGCGTGTCCAAATGCTGTCAAATTTTAGTATCCATTCTGGCCCGCAAGTCAAAAAGTTTGCCCACCCCTGGTATAGACAAACTTGCCTCTTCTATACCAGGGGTGTCAAACATACGGCCCGCGGGCCGGAACCGGCCCCCAAGGAGGTTCGATCAGGCCCGCAGGATAATTTGAAAGTGGAAAAAATGCATAAAAGACATGGAATTAATATTTTTAATTCGCTGCAATTCGTGGATTATCCGCTAAGGGGCGCACTCTTTCCATCAGAGTAGAAGACAAGCCGCATCACTCTTCAAGGCTCACAAACAAGCACTTAAATGACATTCTGAAAGTGACAGCTAGTCAGGACATGACCCCTGGTGTTGATGCACTTGTACAGGCCAAAAGATGCCAAGTTTCAGGAACAAATACAAGTCCAGACTAGACTAACACCTTTAAAATGCTGCCTTAGATACTGTTTGCATTGAAAGAATACAGCTCTGTGAAGATGAATCCTTACTGTGGTGATTTAAAAAATGTGCACTTTAATGTTAGTCAGCAGCTTCAAAAATAAAGTTGTGTGATGGAATTCTACTGTTCATACAACTCCATAAATTTTCAGTATGTATTGTATGTGTATGTATGTTTCATGTATGAAGTTTACAGATTTACAGGACAGGCGAACACTTTCTTCATTACACATTTAAAATCACTCTCCTTAGTTTGTAAGGTGCACGCAGGGATTACATTTAGATTTTATATGCGTATGTGTAAGTGGTTTAAAAATTCCTTTCTTTAAAAGTCTCATTTAATCTTAAAGTGCATTACTATATTTTTCAGTACCAATTAAAGTTTTGTGCCTTTGTACAATCAGTGGGATCAGTTGCAATGCATATTTGTGAATGATAAAAGTAAATTGCACATTTGTCTAAGGAAATATGAGGTGTTTCATGAAATGTTTTGTTAAAGGATAGTTCATTAAATTTCAATATTTTCCTAATGTTCTTGTGCTTCTTTACACCAAAACAAAGGAAAGACATGATATTTTGGTTATTTATAGCAGAGCATGGTATAATTTTAATGGTCCGGCCCACTTGACATCTCCCTAGGCCGTATGTGGCCCACGATGCGAAATGAGTTTGACACCCCTGTTCTATACTATTATTGTCCCAAATTAAACACATTATCAATAAGCTGCCATTCAAAAAGTTTGCCTACCCCTGGTATAGACAAACTTGCCTCTTTCATACTATTATTGTCCCAAATTAAACACATTATCAATAAGCTGCCATTGTGTGGGTGTGTGTATGTTTGTTTTAGAATTATATCTTGCAGGGGTGACTGCATTTTACTCTCTCCTTGCTTTACAAGAGGGACTGATGGATCCTTGTGTGTGAAAGACCAAGATCGCGGACTATGGAAGAAAGAAGAATTGCGCGAAGAAGAACTTCATTTGTGGACAATCCAGTGGAAGATGTATGCTGCTTCTTCCGACTGTTCATTTCGTGTTACATCCATATCTTGAGTCCATCTTCCAAGTGTTCACACCCGCATTCTCTTGTCATTCATGTCAGGCTTTTCTTTTTACAGCTATATATGGTGTGGTTTCTTTGATTATTGAGTGTTATGGAGAGTTAAAAGCGCCATGACCACACAGAAGTCAACTGGCTCAATGGATCTGCTCATTTGACCATGAAAACATGAAAGTCCGCTGGGTTGACCGCAGAAAGTAACGTGTCCGCAAGAAATTAAGCCAGTCAGTCAAGCGGTCAGGGTCATACAAAATGTTGAATTTTGTGCAATCACAAGGCGCACACAGACTTATTAGGTGCAGCATCCATTTTAGAGAAGATTTTAGACTTTTCAAGTGTGCCCTATAGCTGTGAAAATACAGTATGTAAATATGGTCAAACCAGGAGTCTAGCTGCAACACTGCAGTATATCTGAAATTAGTTTGGCTTAGATACGCTTAATAGGCTTACCTTTAAAGACAGATTTTTTGTCGCCGTCAGAGCACTGAGTTTGGCTCAACTCCCCCAGCTGTTTACTGATACTGCGGGTTGGAATAAAGGCCTGGACATTAAAACAATAGCTTTCTCCTTCATCCAGATCAGTCAGCTCTATTATGCTGTTCTTTGAGATGAAAACCTTCTGAAAAATTATGGTTAAGAGAATTTTAATTCCCAGATTGTGAACCCAAAATTCACATGCAATTGATGTGTAGATTGATCATTGCTAAAATTCACCTTGCCAGAACTCTTATTTCGACCATATGTAACTTTGTAGTTAAGATTCTTTAAGAAAATATCTCTGATGTCTAGCTGGTGATCCTCTTTAAACAATGCAGTGAGTGGGTCAGTCACATACAGCATAGTCTTCTTTTTGTTGTTGGTCACTTCCAACTTGAAATCAGGTCTGCCCACATCAGCTGCAAAGAAGATGACATGAAGTGGTATGTTGGAAGAAAGAGTATTATTACAAAATGTTTGGACTATGTATGTTGTTAGGAAAGCGCTAACAATATCCCAATGCAAGTTGCAGAGTCTCTTTGGCTGGAACAATCATGGTTTTCATGCCCGCACACTATTTTCAAGCATCTGTTGGCTGATAATTGTTTGATTGGCACACTGGAATATGAAAAGAAGTCACAGGTTTGCCATGTCAATCTTTAGAAGCGTTTATTGCTTCAAACCAGTCGGTCTAAAGACTCGACATGTCTGCCGTGTGGAAAAAGCATTGTACTGTCTCCAATGAAGAAAGATGGTGGTAATTCTATAATGGCCATCTTCCTCGCTTGTCTGAAAAGGCCTAAGCTTCTTTAGAAAGGCAGTGGTAATCTTGGTGTGTTTGGGTTTGTTAATATGTTGGAATATTACTCCGCAGCACAGTTTACAGAGGAAGGGGATTGTATGATCTGGTTCAGTATGCCAAAGTACATGTTGGCATTCTTTGTTCCTGTCAGGAGCACCCCGTTTTGTCCCTCCTGGCCTGCCGTAGAGGCAGTGCAGCTGGAATCAATCTGTTGATGACTTCATGAGTTAGTATTTAAACACCAATTAGTTCTATTATCATTGTCGGATCGTTCCTGCGAGCTCCTGCACAATTCCTGCATGTTCCCGGAGGTCACTGCTTGGATTCAGTAGCCATGCAGCCACGCTACCATTCTCCTCGATACCTCTCGTTCTCCTGTTTCCGGTTTGGTATCGCTTTCGTTTCACAAGTCCTCGTTGTTTTGTAAGATCCCTTCTGAGTTATTAAAGATGTTGCTTTGAAGCTAATTGTCTCTCCTCATCCTGCTTACCTGCGACTGGGTCCTAATCCATTCCCGATCGTGACACGACGACGCGGCGCGATCGTAACAGAACGATCCGACCATCATGGACCCAGCGGGACGCCACCCACGCTCGCGCCGACGCTCTCGTCGACGCCAGCCACCCTTCTCGAAGCCCCCCGACCACATGGATTCAGCAAGAATCCCCCAAAATCTTTTAGGGAGTTTATAATGGACACGCCGGGGTGTGGGCACCTCGGAGACGTTCTGGCAGCGGAGGAATCCCGACTAGGAGGTAATTCTGAGCCTCCATCCACCTTTAAACCCACCCTTCGCTCAGCCCGTCGCACTGGGCTGCCAGCACAGCTAAGTCATAATACCCAAGTTCTGACACCCCCAGTTCATTGCGCAAGTTATCTGAATTCAAACTCCAGCAAGTCTTTTCCTCAATGGAGGGAGAGTCCCCAGCCTCCAATAAAGGCCTGGACATTAAAACAATAGCTTTCTCCTTCATCCAGATCAGTCAGCTCTATTATGCTGTTCTTTGAGATGAAAACCTTCTGAAAAATTATGGTTAAGAGAATTTTAATTCCCAGATTGGCATTCTTTGTTCCTGTCAGGAGCACCCCGTTTTGTCCCTCCTGGCCTGCCGTAGAGGCAGTGCAGCTGGAATCAATCTGTTGATGACTTTGTTGGTTGGGACTCTGAATTTTCTGGTGAGGATGACCGGGAGCTACTTGATTTGTATGCTGGAGATTCGGACTCGGACAGTGATTTTCTTAGCGGATTCGGAGTCCGATACACTCCACCGGAGGACGTTGACCCCTACTCTTTCTCCGATTACTCCAACCTGGATTACCGCGACCAGCATTTGCATTGTCGACGGGCCATCTACAGTGGACCACCGCGTGGCGGCCGGCTCGGAGGCTCGGGGAGGAGTTTAGAACGCTGCCCAACTTGTCTTTGTGGGGAGGCGCAGCAGCGAGGTCTTTCACCGTGTCGACTGGCCATCTACAATGGCCCACCACGTGGCGGCGGGTGTGCTGTGCCGTCCTCCCGGAGGAGGCGGCGAGCGCCGCAGGGAGAAGCGTTAGGAGGACCTGGACGCTCAAGCCCCTGACCAAGTTCTTCGCCCGACCTCGCCCGTCCAGACGCCTCGCCCGACCACGCCCGTCCAGATGCCTCGCCCGACCACGCCCATCCAGATGCCTCGCTCGACCACGCCCGTCCAGACGCCTCGCTCGACCACGCCCGTCCAGACGCCTCGCCCGACCACGCCGTTCCAAGCTTCCCAAATTCCCGTGCCGAAGCCACGCAAAATACTCCCTTTGCCACCTGGGCCGCCAGTCGCACCCGTGCCGAAGCCACGAACCAGGCTTCCGGTGCCGGCTGGCCCGCCTAGCTCCTGCCTGCCAAGTTCCAGCCTGACAAATTCCAGCCTGCCAAGTTCCAGCCTGCTAAGTTCCCGCCTGCCAAGTGCCTGCCTGCCTAGTCCCATCCTGTCCGGTTTCTCCCTGTCCGGTTTTGGCCAGCCCGGTTTCAGCCTGCCCAGTTCCTGGGTGCCCGGTTCCCGCCTACCGAGCTCTTGCCCGCACAGCTCTTGCCCGCACAGCTCTTGCCGGCACAGCTCTTGCCCGCACAGCTCTTGCCCGCACAGCTCTTGCCCGCACAGCTCTTGCCTGCCCAGCTCTTGCCTGCCCGGAAGCGGCGGCGACGCGCCCGGGCCCCTGGACGAGGGGCTTGGCAACAGCGAGAGCGACTCTCCGGCGCCCCTGGACGAGGGGGTCGGCGGCGGCGAGAGCGACTCTCCGGCGCCCCTGTACGAGGGGGTCGGCGGCGGCAAGAGCAACTCTCCGGCGCCCCTGGACGGGGGGCGGCGCGAGCGACTCTCAGGCGCCCCTGGATGAGGGGCTCGGCGACGGCGAGAGCGATTCTCCGGCACCCCTGGACGAGGGGGTCACCTCTCCAAATGCCGACGTGGACGCCCGCCGGATCGGCCTCGCCCACACCTCGTCTCGGGTCGGCGTGGAAGCCCGCCGGATTGGCTACTCTGACGCCTCGTCTCAGGCCGGCGCGGACGCCCGCCTGACCGCCCACCTTGACGCCTCGTCACCGGCCGGTGCGGACGCCCGCTGGGCCGGCCACTCGCATGCCTCGTCACCGGCCGGCGCGGACACCCGTAGTACCGACCACTTCCTCGCCTCATCTCTGGCCGGCGCGGACGGCCACCGGACCGGCTACTTCCTCGCCTCGTCTCTGGCCGGCGCTGATGCCCGCCGGACCGGCAATTCCCACGCCTCGTCACCGGCCGGCGCGGACGCCCGCCGGACCGACCATTCCCACGCCTCGTCACTGGCCGGCGTGGACACCCGCCGCACTGACCACTTGCTCACCTCATCTCAGGCCGGCGCGGACACCCGCCGGACCGGCCACTCCCTCGTCTCTTCACGGGCTGGCGCGGACGCCCCCCGGACGATGATAACGGTACACACCCGCCCTCCCTGCCTGCCTTTCGCTTTTCATGGACATTCGGCATTAGGACGTCTGGAATCCGTCCCTTAGAGGGGAGGTACTGTCATTTTGTCCCTCCTGGCCTGCTGTAGAGGCAGAGCAGCTGGAATCAATCTGTTGATGACTTCCTGAGTTAGTATTTAAACATTAATTAGTTCTATTATCATTGTCGGATCGTTCCTGCAAGCTCCTGCACAATTCCTGCATGTTCCCGGAGGTCACTGCGTGGATTCAGTAGCCATGCAGCCACGCTACCTTTCTCCTCGATACCTCTCGTTCCCCTGTTTCCGGTTTGGTATCGCTTTCGTTTCACAAGTCCTCGTTGTTTTGTAAGATCCCTTCTGAGTTATTAAAGATGTTGCTTTGAAGCTAATTGCGTCTCCTCATCCTGCTTACCTGTGACTGGGTCCTAATCCATTCCCGATCGTGCCACGATGACGCGGCGTGATCGTAACAGATCCCTTAATGAACTGTCGCTTCCTAGTTCCAGAACCATTCATACAACCCCAGACCATGACGCTCCCATCACACATTGTCTTTGCAGTCTTCACTTGGATGCCGCCACACATGCTTGACACCATCTTAACCAAATAGTTTTTTCTTGGCTTAATCAGACCAAAGGACATGGTTCTAGTAATTTATATTCTTACTCCTCTTGTCTTGAACTAACCTATTTCAGGCTTCCTTGAGCATTTTTAGCAGCCTTTTTCCTGCGATGAAACCCTTTAAAATTGGTCAAAGTGTCCCAATTTTGTATGAAAGATGTGATAAACACAAAAGATGACAGAAAATTATAAGAAAATGATTTATTAATGTCTTTAAGTAAATATATTGGCCAAAACCCCCGGTAAAAATGTGCCCCGCGCCGCTGAAATAGTTTCCTTCGCGGCAGTTATAATGGGTGATGGAATACGGGTGTTTGTCCGCCAGGTGGCGGCAAGAGCCCGTTCTACCAGCACCGAAAGCCGTCCACTTTGTAGTACATCTTAGACTTTTACGTGTGCCCTAAACAGTTATGTAGAGAGAATCTTGAAACATGAATAGTGGTTTTTGTGAGACAGGCAATGAGAGCCCAGTAGAGGGTAGCAAGGTTCTAAAGCAGGGGTCCCCAAACCGGTCCTCGAGGGCCGCTGTGGGTGCAGGTTTTTGTTCCAACCGACACAGACACTTTGACCAATGAGATTGCCAAATTGTTTTTGTTAGGATTGTAAAGTTTATTTTCCTTTAGATGTGCCGTGTACAATATCTTATTTCTGACAAGACTTCTCTTTTTTATTTCTACTATTATATAATAACAGGTGCGTTTTAGATATTGACAGAACACAAAGATATATTAACTTCATATTCTTCTCTTTATGCGGGGTCGGATCGCAGGGGCAGCAGCTTCACCAAGGAATCTTAAACTTCCCTCTCCCCAACCACTTCATCCAGCTTTTCCGGGAGGATCCCAAGGCATTCAACCAGGAGACCTAGTAGTCTCCCGAACGTGTACGGTGAGACATGCCCGGAAAACCTCACCAGGGAGGCGTTCAGGAGGCATCCTAATCAGATGCCCGAGCAAAATCAGCTGGTTACTCTCAATGCGGAGGAGCAGCGGCTCTGCTCCATGCACCTTCGTGATGACTGAGCTTCTCACCTCATCTCTTAAGGGAGTATCTGGACACGACGAAACTCATTTCAGCTGCTTGTATCCGGGATAATGTTCTTTCAGTCACGACCCACCACTTGTGACCGTAGATGAGTGTAGCAACTTAGATCGACCGGTAAAGATATCTTTGGCTCAGATCTGCTTACTCACAGGAAGGCGTGTTGGTGGAGTTGAGGAGGTTTTCAAAGTATTTGGCCAACTGATTCACAACATCCTGAATCAAGGTCAGCAGCGCCCTATCCCCACTATACACTGTGTTGATGGTGCACCGCTTTCACCTCCTGAGAATTTGGATGGTGGACCAAAATTTCAATTTAAGCCACCTGGAAGTCTTTCTCCATTACCTCACCGAACTCCTCCATTGTCTGGTTCGCTTGTCCAGCCGCTACCTGCTACCTGCCTCGGAAGTCCAGCAGGGAAAAAAAGGCCCAATTGGCAATTGGACTAGCTCTCTCTCTTCACCCATGTCCAAGATAGGCGACCGGAAGTGTGATGCATAACCACAAAGTTGATTATCGAAGTGACCTACGGTGCCCTGGTGCCTAGTGCACATATGGAGACCCTTATGCTTGAACAGGGTGCTTATTATTAACAATCCACGGCGAGGGAAGAAGTCCAATAATAGAACACCGCTCGGGTTATGATCAGTGGGGCCATTCTTCCCAATATCCCCCCTCCAGGTCTCAACAAACTGTTTGTTGCATGTCAAAAGGAAAATACCTAACTGGGTTTGCTAATCTTGGCATCAGTTTTAAAATTGACCAAACTACCTTTAACACACTCGGTAAATATGTGTGCCACCTGTATAGCCAGTCATTCATTCAGTTTTGGTTACGGTTATCCTCACTCATTTTCAATTCTGCTTATCCTGGTCAGGGTCACTGGAGCCTATCCCTGCTGACTTTGGGCGAAGGGCAGACTGCGTCAGTCAGTTGTAGGGTACATATACACTAATCCCTCAATTTTCGCAGATAATGTGACCACACATGGCCGCGATATTCGAAAAACCGCAAAGTAGGATCACTCCTGATGGGGTTTTGCACTGTAGTTGCAAGACAAGTAAATGTGAAAGATATTCTTATATTCTGCAGTCCTGAAGTGTATGGGATGATCACTTTGATGACAGTGATATTGATGAGTAATATATGCACCATGTCACCATTCTACAGTTTTTCTTTTTCCTTCTATTTTTTCTATATTTGTGTATTAAGCTATTTTTTCATATTCAGATATACTGTTGTATTTTAATAAATGTTATATCTCATCTCATCTCTAATCTATTTTTTCATGTTCAGATATACTCTTGTATTTTAATAAATGTTTTATACTATAGATGTAAATCATTCTGATGATTTTGTTTTTGTCCTGGCATTTTTCCAAATTAGGAGGGCGTGTTTGCAATTCGGTTGATTTTCAGCCATTAATGGCTATGGTGAGACTTTGTTATTTGACATCATTCATTACACAATAGGTTGTGATATTTCTAATATATGAAACATAAATGTAACTATCAATGTTCCTTCTAAGCTGCGCACTACTCTCATGTTCTCCAGGCACACCAAACAGATGCAGCACAGAAAATAAAATCCAACCTGAATTGTAAAAAAAATAAACACATTACAATATTTTCTTTGCACTGTTTGGGTTGAAAGGTTTTGTTATGCTTTTTCCCCCCTGGTGTCCTGTCCGAGTGATTGCCCATTGCGTTCAGCTGTCGTTTCTCCGCCTCTGGTGTATCCCTCCCGTGTTTCCCAGCTGTTCCCAATTGTCTCATCAACCCATGTCAGTCTGTTTAAACTCCACTGATTGCTTAGTAATTGTTGCATCGTCTGCTGATTTCCATGCCTTGTTTCCACGTTTCCTCGATCCCTGTTCCACTTGCCCCGTTCCGTGTTTTCCCCTGTCTCCCCTCACCAGGTTAGTTTTGTTATTTCAACGCCAAGTCTTTTGATACTTTCTATTGCCTCCAACTTAAGTTATTAAAGTTTCGTTTGCGTACTACTTCCCTCTCCTTGCCTGCTTCCCTGCAATTGGGTCAATTTCCACGTTTCCCCGCCACGACTTCGTCAAAAGACGTAACAGCCATTTTGCAACACAACTCAGAGAGTGGCAGCCTGTCACTGACAAACAACAAGAAAAGGTAATCATGGATAAAATTATGACTAACACTGTGTCCAGTCAATGACTTGATGTGGTTCAAGTCACGTGTGTTACTTCTGCGGCATGAGTAAATGTTAACAACATTGATTGGCTGCGTTAGTTACGCGTTATGCGCAGGGGCATGTGTTTTGCAGGTTAGCATATATAACGGTTCGTTTGAGCTGCTGCCAAGGCTTTATCATGGCGAAAAAAACGGGCTGTGGAAGAGCCACTCAACAAGCCGAAGTAAAAAAGAAATGCGGTTCTTTTAAAATGGAGTGGCTGTGCAAATAGAAAAACAAGCTGTGAAATTGGGTGAGAAGGGTCTCCTCTGCAAAACATGCAGCAAAGCTAAAGTTGTATGCAAGTTTTCCTAACTAAAAATATTGCATATTTATGCATATTCTAGTGACATTTATTTAGGTGTTTTATTCATAGTTATTAATCATTAAAATGTATTATGACTAGATCATTGATAATAATAATAATAATAATAATCGGACATAGGCCCTGTCGTCATTAGCAACAACACAATAAAGCCTACTTGTCATCACACGCAGAAACTGCGTGTGACGAAATTGGTGGTGCTTCTCCATAAGCTGCGTTTACTCGGCAAAAGACCTAAATAAGTGCAGGTTACGGACTTGTAATTTGGCATTCTGCTGTTGTGGATACAGGTCGCTTACCTCTCGCTTAGCTCTCACTGTCTTTCACTTACCTTACTTCAGTCAGCTAGTAGGAGGCAGATCACCACCCAAACATCTTTTAATATTACCGCAGAAGGGAATGTGTGTTATGTTACCGCAAGTTTAGATTTCTGATGGATGTGGGGAAAAAACTGTCCTTAAGCCTATTTGTCCGTGCTTTGTGGGACCTATAGCGTCTGCCAGAGGGCAGCAGCTGGAACAGATTGTGACCAGGGTGGTAAGGGTCCCCTATGATGTTCTTGGCTCTGCTGAGGTAACGAGGGCTGGCAATGTCTTCCAGTGAGGGCAGAGAGCAGCTGACAATCCTCTGGGCAGTGTTAATCACTTACTGCATGGCCTTTTTGTCTGCCGCCGTGCTTCCAGCGTACCACACTGTGATGTCATATGCCAGGATGCTCTCTACAGTGGTTCTATAGAAGGTTATCAGAAGCTTGGTGCCCAAGGAAATGGAGTCGTTTCTGAGCCTTCTTCACCACTGCCGTGATGTTTGTAGACCATGAGAGCTTATCCGTGACGTGGACCCCCAGGAATTTAAAGGACTGGACCCTGTCTACACATACTCCATTTATGAGGAGTGGGGCCAGATCAGTGCCGTGTTTGCGAAAGTCCAGGATTATTTCTTTAGTTTTCGTGGTGTTCAGTGTGAGATTGTTCACTGAGCACCACAAAGACAATTTGTTGACCTCATCTCTGTAAGCCGACTCATCCCCTCCTGAGATGAGTCCGACCACAGTGGTGTCGTCAGCGAATTTGATGATGGCGTTAGACTGGTGGGTGGGTGTACAGTCGTATGTGTACAGGGAGTACAGAAGAGGACTCAGTACACAGCCTTGAGGGGAGCCAGTGCTTAGTGTAATGGAGGAAGAGAGGTAGGGACCAAGTCTAACAGTCTGTGGTCGGTTGGTCAAGAAGTTCTTTATCCAGCAGCAGATTGACGAGGATAGTCCAAGGTGGGAGAGTTTGTCAGTCAGAATGTCCGGTTTTATGGTGTTGAAGGCTGAGCTATAGTCAATGAAGAGCATCCTGACGTAGTTCCCATGGTGTTCCAGGTGGCTCAGTGCTGTATGAAGAGCAATGGCAATAGCATCCTCAGTGGACCTGTTTGCTCTATAAGCAAACTGGTGAGGGTCAATTGAGGGAGGGATTGTATTCCTGATATGGCGGGCTACCAACTTTTCAAAGCACTTCATGATCACAGGCGTGAGGGCAACAGGCCTATAATCATTCATGCTGCCAATGGTTGGCTTTTTGGGGACAGGGATGATGGTGGCAGATTTCAGACAGGATGGAATGATGGATTGTTGCAGGGAACAATTGAAAATGTTTGTGAAGACTCCAGCCAGCTGGTCAGCACAGGCTTTGAGCACCTTCCCAGGTACTCGGTCTGGGCCAGCAGCCTTCCTGGTGTTCACAGACCGCATTACCAGTCTCACTTCCTGTTCCCGGAACGTCAGTGTATTGCTGCAGGGTGGTGGTGGGGGTGTTGAGACTGGGTCTGATTTGTCAGTCTCAAAGCGGGCAAAGAAACGGTTCAATTTCTCCGCTAGTGAGGCATCTGCATTAACAGACATACATCCACATGCTTATGACAGGTGTGATACTGGTGTGTAACCATAGCCAGCTAAAGAGTGTAAACAGTAGATGTTCACTTGTGTGTTCCTCCAATGGTCCATGAGGCTCAATAATGGAAATGGAGGCAGAAATGTGACAAATAACTCGTTGAGTTTAATAAACACAGTGCTGTGTGAATGTCAATGGATACAAACAATGGCTGCTATTGAGAATCCCGAGTTTAGAAAGAGACAACTTTTATGTAGGGAAGTAGGAACAGGCGTATTTTCATGCTGATTAAACCCTGCAGACAGCTGTGAGCCGCTTACCCGGATTTCCCTTACTTGCATCAAAATCAATCTCGTCCAATTCACTTTCATATTGATCATAGACACGCACATCAATGGTATCTGCAGTAGGCTGTTAAATAAGTGGATACAATTCTTACAATATGGAATTTCTACGGGCAATTTCAGTAAGTATAAGTTGGTTTAGCAAAAGCGTAAGCAGGGGACACAATGGCATAGTAGTAGCAAAAACAGCCATTGAGATCACCACAGAGAAGGCCAATTATTTATACATGCCGAAGGTCTTATACCACGAGTATACCCAGGCAGACAGTTCCATTCCAGAATTCCTCTTCCTATCTGGTTCAGGGTCTGCCGGCCTTCAATGGCTCTGGTTAGGGACCCATCGAGTGACGTGTCGTTGGGAATGAAGGTGCAAGATTGAAATACAAACATTGCACACACACCCCCTGTACCACCAGAAGCTTATCAACCGCTTTGCGGTCCGGGAAAGCCATGAAACTGGTGGCTGCCAGCTTCATTGCCAAAAATCTCTGCTCGGTATAATTTGAAAGTTTTTAGACATTGTAATGGATGTTGTTTATCTCATCCATATTTATATTTGGAGTAACCCAAAGAAAAATAGACTCCCAACCTGCTGTAATTTGGGACACAAACCCATACTCATCTACGCCTCTATGGATGTAAATTGCATCAATGTAAATCAGATCGCCATCCTCCGATGAGGCTCAACGCCGTCGAGAGGCCAGACGCCGCTCCAAAATTCTGGGCCGTCAATTGTATCTCCTCGACTGTAGATGTAAAAACAGTTACTGGCAAATGCAGTGAAACCATAGCACATAGTCCTGCTTCTTTTTGACAGGAGTTATATAATTTATTTGCACCACATCCCCAACATAGATCAAAACCTGGAATCAGTGGCGCAGTTTGTCTTGTAACATGGGTACACCATGTCTCATTTACCGGCCCTAGATTCAGACCCTGCCCTGTAAGGTTCGAAGCAGGTAAGTTTTGCAAAGGAAGGATTAGTGGAAAAATTGGGTTATCGTTTACTGCTTTCAAAACAGGATAGACATTGTTTCATTATTTTTTCCATTTACTATACTGTAATAAATAGCCAGACTGTCCTCTATATCAGGGGTCTCAAACTCGCGGCCCGCGGGCCAACTGCGGCCCTCGGGACGATAATTTGCGGCCCCCGTCTTAATATGAAAGATTAATGTTCGTGCGGCCCGTAAGATTGATATGAATGACACTTGTTGTGTTCGGAGCTGAATGAACCAATCACGGTGAGGTATACGGCTCTGGAGGGCGGGACATCGGCCGGGCTGTCCAGTGCCTCGCCCACTCACTCATTCATTCCTCCAATCAGCTGGGCGGAGGAGAAGCCGTGAAGCCGATCGGCCCGCACACTCCTCCGCTGCTCTCAGCATACAACTGAATGAGGCGCTATGATCCGTGATCCAGCCTGTGTCAGTGTAGCCATCTTCGCGAGCGAAATGGAGAAACGGAGAGCGAAAGTGCGCATGCTCCACAAACCCGCGCGACTGAACGTGAAAGATCAACCCGAGACTCATTCCAAGTGGAAAAACATATTACAGAGCCCCAGAGATGTCTCTTTCAAAGCCTGGCGTGAAGAGAAAGGTCGTTGATGAGCACAGACAGTTTCAAGAAAAGTGGGGAGTGCAATATTTCTTTGTTGAACACAGGGGAATTCCGACGTGTCTCATTTGCACTGAAAAAGTTGCGGTGCACAAGGAATACAATTTGAAACGTCATTATACTACGAGACATGCTGAGGAGTACAAAAAATACCAGCGAGATGAGAGAGCCAACCAGGTTGCCAGTCTTAAAACATGTCTTCTGAGGCAACAGGATTTCTTCAAGAAGGCTACCAAAGACAGTAATGCAGCAGTCGAAGCTAGCTACGCCGTTTGTGAGTTGATTGCTAAAGCAGGAAAGCCATTCACAGAAGGTGAATTTATCAAAAAGTGCATATTACAGGCTGCACATATTGTCTGTACAGAAAAGAAAAGTCTGTTCAACCACATCAGCCTTTCTGCCAACACCGTGGCAGAGCGCATTTCTCACCTGTCAAGTGACATTTATGATCAACTGTGTGAGAAAGCACAATGTTTCAGTGTATATTCAGTGGCTCTTGATGAGACCACAGACATCACAGACACTGCCCAGCTCGCAATATATATCCGTGGTGTTGATGACAATTTTAAAGTAATGGAGGAGTTGCTCACAGTAATTCCAATGCATGGCCAGACCACCGCCAAGGAAATATTTCACCAGCTGTGTGATGCCATTAAGAATGCCGGTTTGCCATGGAAGAGCTTTGTTGGAATAACAACCCATGGAGCCCCATCAATGACAGGGAGGAAGAATGGACTGGTAGCACTTGTTCAAAAAAAACTGGAAGAGGAGGGTGTGGAGGAGGCCATAGCTCTGCACTGCATTATACATCAGCAGGCCCTTTGCAGCAGATGCCTGAAGTTTGACAATGTGATGTCTGTCGTTGTGAAATGCGTCAACCAAATCAGATCCAGGGGCTTAAAGCACAGAAGGTTCCGTGCTTTTTTAGAGGAAATGGAGTCAGAATATGGGGATGTGCTCTACTTCACTGAGGTACGTTGGCTCAGCAGGGGAAACGTGTTGAAGAGATTTTTTGAGTTGAGAGCAGAAGTAAAAGACTTCATGGAGATAGACGGGGTTGCTGTTCCTGTGCTAAGTGATCCCAAATGGCTCATGGACTTGGCTTTTCTTGTTGATATCACACATGAGCTTAATGTACTGAACAAGAAGCTACAAGGCTAGGGGCAACTTGTCAGTGCTGCCTATGACAACGTGAGAGCATTCTGCACTAAACTTGTGTTATGGAAAGCCCAGCTCTCTCAGACAAACCTTTGCCATTTCCCAGCATGCAAGGCTCTCGTGGATGCAGGCACACCATTCAGTGGTGAGACGTATGTTGAGGCCATTTCGAAGCTAGAGGAGGAATTTGATCACAGATTTGCAGACTTCGAGACACACAAAGCCACATTTCAAATTTTTGCGGAACCCTTCTCCTTTGATGTGCAAGATGCCCCTCCTGAGCTTCAAATGGAGCTCATTGACCTGCAGTGCAACTCTGCACTCAAAGCCAAGTTCAGGGAGGTGAGTGGAGAAGCAGACAAGCTTGGGCAATTTTTGAGAGAGTTGACCCCCAGCTTCCCTGAACTTTCCCGAATGTTCAAGCGGACCATGTGCCTTTTTGGGAGCACATACTTGTGTGAGAAGCTCTTCTCCACCTTGAACTTCAATAAGTCCAAGTACAGGTCCAGACTTACTGATGAGCATCTTCAAGCTCTACTGAGGGTCTCCACTGCTTCCTCCCTCAAGCCAAATGTGACTCAGCTATGTGAGAAGAAGCGCTGCCAGGTCTCTAGCAGCAAGGAGTAGGCAAGAGAAGCCGTGTTCAGAATATTTCATATTCAATGTTCCATTCAAGTTCAGAAAGTTAAAGGTTAAAGAGCCGTTAATAAAGACATTTGAAACGGAATAAAAATAATTCATTTTCTCTACTTAGGCAGCCAGTGTATATCTCTCATTATTATTATTTTATTTTTGTATTACTGATTGATTGATTTTTTATTCATCTTTAAGTTAATTTATCTAATTCATTATTTTTTGTAAAAAAATAAAGATATTTGATAACGTTGGAATGTTTTATCAGCGCTTTTCTTGTGGAAATCCTGATGCGGCCTAGTTTCACCCAGACTTGGCCTCTAGCGGCCCCCAGGTAAATTGAGTTTGAGACCCCTGCTCTATATGCAATTTCCCTACTTTTCACCAGTGAACATAAGAAGGTAGACTTGATGTCAAGACAATAGAATGATACAAACAAAAATCGTGTAAACAAAAAATAGGGAAAAAATACTAAAGGCAAACCAGGCAGGATTTTTAACAGGAGTTCAAAAACATCCTATACCTCCTCTCCAGCCAGGCACAGAAAAACAGCTCTCTTGTTCTCTGCAATACTCACATTCACATCAGTTAACATTCAGAAACAATTAAATAAATGTAAATTTCTTAATCGAAGTTAACCGCCAATTCCGCCCTGTTCGCAAGGATTAATATATTAATCCTGTGCCCTTTACAGCAATTAAGCCACATAGGTTATAAAATGCATGCTAATAAGAACTCCAAATCCATTCAATAATGTGTATCATGTTGCTAATTAAAACCAGCTGTTGAAATTAAAAATACCCCACTCCAATAGCTTTTTTTTTGCAAAAAAATTGCATTACATTGTCTTTCTAGGGTCTATCCTCTCCTATAAAACTGTCGTAATCAACCATCTTGACACAACTTACTGATGGCCTGTCAAGGATTAACCAGAGCCAACTCCCCAGAAAGTCAAGATCTGGTGCTACAAGTTCATGAGCAAGATCTCATCATCCACTGTGAGCAAGATGGATGGAAAAGCCAATTCATTCATCAGAAAGTGGCTGCGTCTACCTTGGTGCCTTTCCGAAACAGGCCCCTTTGGAAGGAATGCACTGCAAATGCTACTCCAGTCTATCCGTCTGGGCTACAGGCAAGAGAAGTCTAGGCTGGTTCTGGAGCTAAGAGAGTCCACTGACCAGTCAGTAAGAAACGCCAACATCAAGGTTCCCACTGGCCGGAGGTGGTTGACCAAGCCATCAATAGACTGCAGCATCAGGAGATCATGGGTAGTCCAGGCAGGAAGAGCAGGGCAAGGATGGGGAGAAGCACCACGATTCAGGTCCAGAGTTAACCGTAAGGAGACGAAGGAGATAGTTGTGGGGGAGGTGACAAGGACGGGAAGAGCGCTATAAGATGAAGGTCGTGTCGCAAAGAAGCTGGACAACCTGGGAGGGAGTTGTCAACCGAAACATCCGTTGGTTCGACCTGTGGAAGATCCCTCAGGTAAGGATCAGCTTACTCATTCGTACAACCTACAACATGCTTCCCTGTCCTCCTAACCTCCACCAATGGTTCAGGAATGATTTATGCTGCGCACTTTGCAACGCTCCCAACGCTAGCCTGCAGCACATCTTGTCAGGCTGCAAGACTGCACTTTCTCAGGGGCGCTATAGAAGGCGCCGTGACCGGACGTTTCGTCGAAAGACGTTCGGTCGACGGGCGTTCGGTCGACGGGCGTTCGGTCGACGGGCGTTCGGTCGACGGGCGTTCGGTCGACGGGCGTTCGGTCGACGGGCGTTTCGTGGAACATACGTTTCGTCGACGGATTCGCCGCCGGACATTATGTCGAACGGACGTTTCGTCGTCGCCGGGTTCGCCCGCTCCAGGGGCGCTATAGAACGCGCCGTGACCGGACGTTTGGTCGAAAGACGTTTGGTCGACGGGCGTTCGGTCGACGGGCGTTCGGTCGACGGGCGTTCGGTCGACGGGCGTTCGGTCGACGGGCGTTTTGTGGAACATACGTTTCGTCGCCGGGTTCGCTCGCTCCAAACGTCCGTTCGACGAAACGTCCGTTCGACGAAACGTCCGTTCGACGAAACGTCCGTTCGACGAAACGTCCGTTCGACGAAACGTCCGTTCGACGAAACGTCCGTTCGACGAAACGTCCGTTCGACGAAACGTCCGTTCGACGAAACGTCCGTTCGACGAAACGTCCGTTCGACGAAACGTCCGTTCGACGAAACGTCCGTTCGACGAAACGTCCGTTCGACGAAACGTCCGTTCGACGAAACGTCCGTTCGACGAAACGTCCGTTCGACGAAACGTCCGTTCGACGAAACGTCCGTTCGACGAAACGTCCGTTCGACGAAACGTCCGTTCGACGAAACGTCCGTTCGACGAAACGTCCGTTCGACGAAACGTCCGTTCGACGAAACGTCCGTTCGACGAAACGTCCGTTCGACGAAACGTCCGTTCGACGAAACGTCCGTTCGACGAAACGTCCGTTCGACGAAACGTCCGTTCGACGAAACGTCCGTTCGACGAAACGTCCGTTCGACGAAACGTCCGTTCGACGAAACGTCCGTTCGACGAAACGTCCGTTCGACGAAACGTCCGTTCGACGAAACGTCCGTTCGACGAAACGTCCGTTCGACGAAACGTCCGTTCGACGAAACGTCCGTTCGACGAAACGTCCGTTCGACGAAACGTCCGTTCGACGAAACGTCCGTTCGACGAAACGTCCGTTCGACGAAACGTCCGTTCGACGAAACGTCCGTTCGACGAAACGTCCGTTCGACGAAACGTCCGTTCGACGAAACGTCCGTTCGACGAAACGTCCGTTCGACGAAACGTCCGTTCGACGAAACGTCCGTTCGACGAAACGTCCGTTCGACGAAACGTCCGTTCGACGAAACGTCCGTTCGACGAAACGTCCGTTCGACGAAACGTCCGTTCGACGAAACGTCCGTTCGACGAAACGTCCGTTCGACGAAACGTCCGTTCGACGAAACGTCCGTTCGACGAAACGTCCGTTCGACGAAACGTCCGTTCGACGAAACGTCCGTTCGACGAAACGTCCGTTCGACGAAACGTCCGTTCGACGAAACGTCCGTTCGACGAAACGTCCGTTCGACGAAACGTCCGTTCGACGAAACGTCCGTTCGACGAAACGTCCGTTCGACGAAACGTCCGTTCGACGAAACGTCCGTTCGACGAAACGTCCGTTCGACGAAACGTCCGTTCGACGAAACGTCCGTTCGACGAAACGTCCGTTCGACGAAACGTCCGTTCGACGAAACGTCCGTTCGACGAAACGTCCGTTCGACGAAACGTCCGTTCGACGAAACGTCCGTTCGACGAAACGTCCGTTCGACGAAACGTCCGTTCGACGAAACGTCCGTTCGACGAAACGTCCGTTCGACGAAACGTCCGTTCGACGAAACGTCCGTTCGACGAAACGTCCGTTCGACGAAACGTCCGTTCGACGAAACGTCCGTTCGACGAAACGTCCGTTCGACGAAACGTCCGTTCGACGAAACGTCCGTTCGACGAAACGTCCGTTCGACGAAACGTCCGTTCGACGAAACGTCCGTTCGACGAAACGTCCGTTCGACGAAACGTCCGTTCGACGAAACGTCCGTTCGACGAAACGTCCGTTCGACGAAACGTCCGTTCGACGAAACGTCCGTTCGACGAAACGTCCGTTCGACGAAACGTCCGTTCGACGAAACGTCCGTTCGACGAAACGTCCGTTCGACGAAACGTCCGTTCGACGAAACGTCCGTTCGACGAAACGTCCGTTCGACGAAACGTCCGTTCGACGAAACGTCCGTTCGACGAAACGTCCGTTCGACGAAACGTCCGTTCGACGAAACGTCCGTTCGACGAAACGTCCGTTCGACGAAACGTCCGTTCGACGAAACGTCCGTTCGACGAAACGTCCGTTCGACGAAACGTCCGTTCGACGAAACGTCCGTTCGACGAAACGTCCGTTCGACGAAACGTCCGTTCGACGAAACGTCCGTTCGACGAAACGTCCGTTCGACGAAACGTCCGTTCGACGAAACGTCCGTTCGACGAAACGTCCGTTCGACGAAACGTCCGTTCGACGAAACGTCCGTTCGACGAAACGTCCGTTCGACGAAACGTCCGTTCGACGAAACGTCCGTTCGACGAAACGTCCGTTCGACGAAACGTCCGTTCGACGAAACGTCCGTTCGACGAAACGTCCGTTCGACGAAACGTCCGTTCGACGAAACGTCCGTTCGACGAAACGTCCGTTCGACGAAACGTCCGTTCGACGAAACGTCCGTTCGACGAAACGTCCGTTCGACGAAACGTCCGTTCGACGAAACGTCCGTTCGACGAAACGTCCGTTCGACGAAACGTCCGTTCGACGAAACGTCCGTTCGACGAAACGTCCGTTCGACGAAACGTCCGTTCGACGAAACGTCCGTTCGACGAAACGTCCGTTCGACGAAACGTCCGTTCGACGAAACGTCCGTTCGACGAAACGTCCGTTCGACGAAACGTCCGTTCGACGAAACGTCCGTTCGACGAAACGTCCGTTCGACGAAACGTCCGTTCGACGAAACGTCCGTTCGACGAAACGTCCGTTCGACGAAACGTCCGTTCGACGAAACGTCCGTTCGACGAAACGTCCGTTCGACGAAACGTCCGTTCGACGAAACGTCCGTTCGACGAAACGTCCGTTCGACGAAACGTCCGTTCGACGAAACGTCCGTTCGACGAAACGTCCGTTCGACGAAACGTCCGTTCGACGAAACGTCCGTTCGACGAAACGTCCGTTCGACGAAACGTCCGTTCGACGAAACGTCCGTTCGACGAAACGTCCGTTCGACGAAACGTCCGTTCGACGAAACGTCCGTTCGACGAAACGTCCGTTCGACGAAACGTCCGTTCGACGAAACGTCCGTTCGACGAAACGTCCGTTCGACGAAACGTCCGTTCGACGAAACGTCCGTTCGACGAAACGTCCGTTCGACGAAACGTCCGTTCGACGAAACGTCCGTTCGACGAAACGTCCGTTCGACGAAACGTCCGTTCGACGAAACGTCCGTTCGACGAAACGTCCGTTCGACGAAACGTCCGTTCGACGAAACGTCCGTTCGACGAAACGTCCGTTCGACGAAACGTCCGTTCGACGAAACGTCCGTTCGACGAAACGTCCGTTCGACGAAACGTCCGTTCGACGAAACGTCCGTTCGACGAAACGTCCGTTCGACGAAACGTCCGTTCGACGAAACGTCCGTTCGACGAAACGTCCGTTCGACGAAACGTCCGTTCGACGAAACGTCCGTTCGACGAAACGTCCGTTCGACGAAACGTCCGTTCGACGAAACGTCCGTTCGACGAAACGTCCGTTCGACGAAACGTCCGTTCGACGAAACGTCCGTTCGACGAAACGTCCGTTCGACGAAACGTCCGTTCGACGAAACGTCCGTTCGACGAAACGTCCGTTCGACGAAACGTCCGTTCGACGAAACGTCCGTTCGACGAAACGTCCGTTCGACGAAACGTCCGTTCGACGAAACGTCCGTTCGACGAAACGTCCGTTCGACGAAACGTCCGTTCGACGAAACGTCCGTTCGACGAAACGTCCGTTCGACGAAACGTCCGTTCGACGAAACGTCCGTTCGACGAAACGTCCGTTCGACGAAACGTCCGTTCGACGAAACGTCCGTTCGACGAAACGTCCGTTCGACGAAACGTCCGTTCGACGAAACGTCCGTTCGACGAAACGTCCGTTCGACGAAACGTCCGTTCGACGAAACGTCCGTTCGACGAAACGTCCGTTCGACGAAACGTCCGTTCGACGAAACGTCCGTTCGACGAAACGTCCGTTCGACGAAACGTCCGTTCGACGAAACGTCCGTTCGACGAAACGTCCGTTCGACGAAACGTCCGTTCGACGAAACGTCCGTTCGACGAAACGTCCGTTCGACGAAACGTCCGTTCG
Organism: Stigmatopora argus; assembly: GCF_051989625.1. Taxonomy (NCBI): domain Eukaryota; kingdom Metazoa; phylum Chordata; class Actinopteri; order Syngnathiformes; family Syngnathidae; genus Stigmatopora; species Stigmatopora argus. The sequence continues at coordinate 1,930,206 of NC_135403.1, forward strand.
ACGAAACGTCCGTTCGACGAAACGTCCGTTCGACGAAACGTCCGTTCGACGAAACGTCCGTTCGACGAAACGTCCGTTCGACGAAACGTCCGTTCGACGAAACGTCCGTTCGACGAAACGTCCGTTCGACGAAACGTCCGTTCGACGAAACGTCCGTTCGACGAAACGTCCGTTCGACGAAACGTCCGTTCGACGAAACGTCCGTTCGACGAAACGTCCGTTCGACGAAACGTCCGTTCGACGAAACGTCCGTTCGACGAAACGTCCGTTCGACGAAACGTCCGTTCGACGAAACGTCCGTTCGACGAAACGTCCGTTCGACGAAACGTCCGTTCGACGAAACGTCCGTTCGACGAAACGTCCGTTCGACGAAACGTCCGTTCGACGAAACGTCCGTTCGACGAAACGTCCGTTCGACGAAACGTCCGTTCGACGAAACGTCCGTTCGACGAAACGTCCGTTCGACGAAACGTCCGTTCGACGAAACGTCCGTTCGACGAAACGTCCGTTCGACGAAACGTCCGTTCGACGAAACGTCCGTTCGACGAAACGTCCGTTCGACGAAACGTCCGTTCGACGAAACGTCCGTTCGACGAAACGTCCGTTCGACGAAACGTCCGTTCGACGAAACGTCCGTTCGACGAAACGTCCGTTCGACGAAACGTCCGTTCGACGAAACGTCCGTTCGACGAAACGTCCGTTCGACGAAACGTCCGTTCGACGAAACGTCCGTTCGACGAAACGTCCGTTCGACGAAACGTCCGTTCGACGAAACGTCCGTTCGACGAAACGTCCGTTCGACGAAACGTCCGTTCGACGAAACGTCCGTTCGACGAAACGTCCGTTCGACGAAACGTCCGTTCGACGAAACGTCCGTTCGACGAAACGTCCGTTCGACGAAACGTCCGTTCGACGAAACGTCCGTTCGACGAAACGTCCGTTCGACGAAACGTCCGTTCGACGAAACGTCCGTTCGACGAAACGTCCGTTCGACGAAACGTCCGTTCGACGAAACGTCCGTTCGACGAAACGTCCGTTCGACGAAACGTCCGTTCGACGAAACGTCCGTTCGACGAAACGTCCGTTCGACGAAACGTCCGTTCGACGAAACGTCCGTTCGACGAAACGTCCGTTCGACGAAACGTCCGTTCGACGAAACGTCCGTTCGACGAAACGTCCGTTCGACGAAACGTCCGTTCGACGAAACGTCCGTTCGACGAAACGTCCGTTCGACGAAACGTCCGTTCGACGAAACGTCCGTTCGACGAAACGTCCGTTCGACGAAACGTCCGTTCGACGAAACGTCCGTTCGACGAAACGTCCGTTCGACGAAACGTCCGTTCGACGAAACGTCCGTTCGACGAAACGTCCGTTCGACGAAACGTCCGTTCGACGAAACGTCCGTTCGACGAAACGTCCGTTCGACGAAACGTCCGTTCGACGAAACGTCCGTTCGACGAAACGTCCGTTCGACGAAACGTCCGTTCGACGAAACGTCCGTTCGACGAAACGTCCGTTCGACGAAACGTCCGTTCGACGAAACGTCCGTTCGACGAAACGTCCGTTCGACGAAACGTCCGTTCGACGAAACGTCCGTTCGACGAAACGTCCGTTCGACGAAACGTCCGTTCGACGAAACGTCCGTTCGACGAAACGTCCGTTCGACGAAACGTCCGTTCGACGAAACGTCCGTTCGACGAAACGTCCGTTCGACGAAACGTCCGTTCGACGAAACGTCCGTTCGACGAAACGTCCGTTCGACGAAACGTCCGTTCGACGAAACGTCCGTTCGAAATGACTGGGTACCGATGGCGCCATGACCAGGTCCTGGGGAAACTAGCTGTAGTGCTGGAGCGACGCCCACAGAGCAGTAAAAAAATCACCACCAGCAGAGATCCACGCCAACTTTATCACGGAATGGGGAAAAAATATATACAGAGATCATCACCACATCACAACACCCAAACATTGTGGTATCAAAATCAAATCAAAAGCCTTTATTGTCATTATACACAGCTGCGTATAACAAAATTGGTGGTGCTACTCCACAAAGTGTGTTTTCCCAGTAGAAACATAAATAAGTAATATAAAAATAAAAAAAGTCACGTCGGGCAAGGTAAATTCTAAAATATTGCACAATTTAAGATGTTGCACATTGTTATTGCACACCCCGAAGTTATTGCACAGAAGGGATAGTGTGTCGTGCTAATGCAAGTTCAGAGCCCTAATGGCTGTGGGAAAAAACTGTCCCAAGTCTATTTGTCCGTGTTTTGTGAGACCTGTAGCGTCTGCCAGAGGGCAGTAGCTGGAACAGGTTGTGGCCAGGGTGGTATGGGTCATTAACAATGTTCCCAGCTCTTCTGAGGTAGCGAGGGCTGGCAAAGTCATCCAGTGAGGGCAGAGAGCAGCCGATGATCTTCTGGGCGGTGTTGATAACTCTCTGCATGGCATTTTTGTCTGCTGCCGTGCTTCCAGCTAACCACACTGTGATGCAGTATGCCAGGATGCTCTCCACAGTGGCTCTATAGAAGAATACCAGAAGCTTAGTTTTCAAGTTGTTCCTCCTGAGTACCCTCAGGAAATGGTCGTTTCTGGGCCTTATTCACCACTGCCGTGGTGTTGGTAGACCAGGAGAGCTTGTCCGTGACGTGGACCCCCAGGAATTTGAAGGACTGGACCCTGTCTACACATACTCCATTTATGAAGAGTGGGGCCAGATCTGTATTGCGTTTGCGAAAGTCCAGGATTATTTATTTAGTTTCCGTTGTGTTTAGTAAGATTGTTCACCAAACACCACAAAGACAGTTAGTTGACCTAATCTCTGTAGGCAGACTCATCCCCCTGAGATGTGTCCAACCACAGTGGTGTCATCGGCAAATTTGATGATGGAGTTGGAGTGGTGGGTCGGTGTACTGTCATATGTGTACAGGGAGTATAGAACAGGACTTAGTACACAACCTTGAGGGGAGCCAGTGCTCAGTGTAATGGAGGAAGAGAGGTGTGGACCAAGTCTAACAGTTTGTGGATGATTGGTTAAGAAGTTTTTGATCCAGCAGCAGATGGAAGAGGATAGTCCAAGGTGGGAGAGTTTGTCAGCCAGAATGTACGGTATTATAGTGTTGAAAAGCATCCTCACATAGTTCCCCTGGTGTTCCAGGTGGCTCAGTGCTGTGTGTAGAACTACGGCGATGGCGTCCTCAGTGGACCTGTTTTCTCTATAAGCAAACCGGTGAGGGTCAACTAAGGGAGGGATTGTATCCCTGATGTGGCGGGCGACCAACTTTTCAAAGCACTTCATGATCACAGGCGTAAGTGCAACAGGCCTGTAATCATTCAGGCTGTCAATGGTTGGCTTTTTTGGGACAGGGATAATGGTGGCAGAATTCAGGCAGGAGGGGATGATGGATTGTTGCAGGGAACAATTGAAAATCTTTGTGAAAACCCCCGTCAGCTGGTCAGCACAGGCTTTGGGCACCTTCCCAGGAACTCCGTCAGGGCCAGGAGCCATCCTGGTGTTCACAGTCCGCAGTACCTGTCTCACTTCATGTTCCTGAATCTTCAGTGTACTGCTGCAAGGTGGTGGATGTGTTGAGACCGAATCCAATTTGTCAGTCTCAAAGCGGGCAAACAAACGGTTCAGTTCCTCTGCTAGTGAGGCATCTGTGTTAACAGACACCTTATTATTGTCATTGTAATTGGTAATGTGTCGTCCACAAAGTGCGCTTTCCCACAAAAGACCACAAATAAGTAATATAGAAATATAAGAGTCACATCCTGTTAAAGTAAATACTAAAATATTGCCTAATCTAAGATATTATTACTATCCACGGAGATCCCGGTGGTCTCGATATTGCCTGTGGTATTCCCTGCCACATCTTCTTTGGGTTATTTTCTGTGAAGTGCTCCTCAATTTTCCTTATATATGCTGCCTTGGCCTTTTTAATGCGTCTCTTCAGGTCTGCTCTGGCAGCGCTGTATTGTAAATTGTCCCCTAACCTGAAGGCGGTGCTACGGCATTTAATGCGTACCTGTGTCTCATTGTTAATCCAGGATTTTTGGTTAAGAAAAACACGGTTATGTTTATTAACAGTGACAGTGTACGTACAGTTTTTGATTTAGGAAAGTACAGTGTCCGTGTAGTCCTGGAGGTTGTGGTGTTCAAAAAGTTCCCAAATGGTGGGGGAAAACAGTCCTGCAGCTGAGAAAGGGCGTCCTCAGGCCATGTTTTTATTATCTTTATTTGTGGCCTTGTTAGCCTCCGGAGTAGGGTGTATGAGGGGGTCAGGGACAGGCAGAGATGGTCGGATCCAGCAAGGTGAGGGAGGGGTGTGGCTCTATAAGCATGTTTGATGTTAGAATAAACATGGTCTAGAGTTTTATCTTCTCTGGTGTGACACTTCACGTACTGGATAAACTTAGGCAAAACAGTCTTTAAACATGCTTTATTGAAGTCACCGGCGGCAATAAGGACTCCATCGGGGTGGTCAAGCTGCTGTTTGTTTACAGTCGTTAGCAGGAGGCTAAGTGCCGTGCTAATGTTAGGATCTGATGGGATGTAAAGAGCCATTACAATGACTAGCGTTAGCTCCCTTGGTAGATCGAAGGGCCTTCACAGAACTGCCTAGGGCTCTAAATCAGGAAAACAGTGAGTGTTAATGATCCTACTGTTGCAGCACCAGTCGTTGTGTATGTCCGTCGTCCGCTGGGTGGGCTGACTATCCACGGATATCCCAGTGGTCTCGATGACCTCAGGGATATTGTAGGTTTGTTGGTAATCTGTTGTGATGGATATATTGCATCTCCTACGGAGAGTAATTACATCCTGGCGACTTTAGAAAACGTTTGCCTCGCAGATGTTCGTACATTACAATAAGACTGAGAAAACAAAGCACCAAACTGGAGAGCAAAGGGCCGCTGCACTCGTGCGCGCCGCCATCTTATAAATCTGATTTTGAATCTGGTATGGTTCTTCAAGGCAAGAGCAGTGCACCTCATAGAACTAACAGTACCATCAGAGGACGTGATTGAGGCTGCCTTTGAGCGCAAGAAGGACAAATACTTGGAGCTGGCAGCTGAGTGCCAGGAAATTGGCTGGAAGTGTACCATCTACCGATCCTTATCACCTTCGCCACCACCTGCCAAGGCTACGTCGGGCTGTCAACAACACGCCTCCTGAGGGACGCAGGGGTGACTGGAGGCAACCTGAGGAAGGCCATGAAAGAGCTTTCAGAGGAGGCAGAGAAAGGCAGCTTTTGGCTCCAGCTTAAGAGGAAGGACAGGAGCTGGGGAAACAGCTGCTAACCCCAACAACGGCTGCAGGAGACAACAGCTATCAGCTGGAGGGGGTGACAGGGAGACGTCTCTGTCACTGCTCAGCCACCAGGAGATGTTCCAGGATCAAAGGAGCGAAACATCAATGAACAGTGGTTACTGGCTGATGACCCTGCAGCTGACCCGTGATCACCAGAGGAGGTGCGAAAGGCAGCAATGCCAAGCAGGAAAAAACACCCTACCTGCACATCAACTGGCTTAATTGCTGTAAAGGGCACAGGCTTAATTTATTAATCATTGCGAACAGGGGGAGTTGGTGGTTCAATTGTATTAAGAAATTTAAATTTCTTCATTTGAATGAGAGAGCTGTTTTTCTGTGCCTGGCTGGAGAGGAGGTTTTTGAACTCCTGTGAAGAATCCAGCCCAGTATTCTTTTTGTATTTTTTTTCCTTTTGTTTAGTTCACACGATTTTTGTTTGTATCATTCTATTATCTTGGAATCAATTCTACCTTCTTATGTTTACTGGTGAGAAGTAAGGAATTTGCATATGGGGAAGCCAGTCTATTTATTACAGTATAAAAAAAGGACTAAAGAATGAAACGGTGTCTAACCTATTATGAAAGCTGAAACAATAACCAATTTTTCCACTAATAATGCCACTGCTAACTGTTCCTGCTTTGAACCTTACAGGGCACTGATTCCACGATTTGACCTTTGGTGGTGATGTGCTGCAAATAAATTATATAACTCCCACTCAAAGAGAAACAGGACTATCTGCTTTGATGTCACAGCTCTTACCAGTATCTGTTTTTATATCTAAAGTTGAGGAGATACAATTGGCAGCTCAGAATTTCGGTGCTGCGCCTGGCCTCTCTCGACGGCGTTGAGCCTCATCGAGGGATAGTGATCCGACTTACATTGATTCAATTTGCATCCCCGGTGGAGTACCAGATGAGTGTGGGTTGCTTGGCCAAATTGCAGTAGGTTGGGAGTCTATTTTTCTTTGGGTTACTCCAAATAAAAGTATGCATATATATATATATATATATATATATATATATATATATATATATATATATATATATATATATATATATATATATATATATATATATATATATATATATATGTATATATGTATATATGTGTATATATATATTTATATATACATTTTTATATATATATATATACATACTGGGTGAGGTCTTTTCTTTTTCAAGTGAGAATGGTCTGCTCTGCAAAACATACAGCGAAACTAAAGTTGTGTTTTCCAATGGAAAAATATGGACTAATTGGAATCTTGACTACTTCGAGCGACACTTTTAGCACAAAAGTAATTTGAATGAGAATGAGAAGTGAGAAGGACAGAAGTGAAAGATAAGGTAAGGTTTAAGTCAGATTTGTGCATATTCTAGTGACTTTTATTAAGATTTTTTATTTATGGATATAAATCATTAAATTTTATTGACCATATCATTTATGAGTAGTAGAAATGCACCTGTTGATGGCGGATGTGATAATTTTTCACATCTCTGGGCATACCGACAACCTTCGTGAGCACACAGAGGACCAGTTTGAGCAACATCATAAATGCTCGCTATGGGCACACACCAGTATTACACCTGCCATAAGCAGATGCATGTCTACAACCAATATTCCCTCTAATTTTTCATTTGTCTGGGCATACAGATAACCTCTTCAAGCACACTGAGGACCAGTGTGAGCCACATCATAAATGCTCGCTATGGGCACACACCAGTATCACACCTGCCATTAGCACGTGCATGTCTACTACACATCAATGATTTAGTAATAATAAAATGTAATGATTAATATCTATGAATGGGCGGCCCGGCGGATGAGTGGTTCGTACGTCGGCCTCACAGCTCTGGGTCCTGGGTTCAAATCCAGGTCGGTCCACCTGTGTTGAATTTGCATATTCTCCCTGGGCCTGCGTGGGTTTTCTCCGACTACTCCGTTTTCCTCCCACATTCCAAAAATCTGCATTGTAGGCTGATTGGACACTCTAAAATTGCCCCTAGGTATGGGTGTCCGTCTCCTTGTGCCCTGCGATTGGCTGGCCACCGATACAGGGTGTCCCCCGCCCCTGGCCCAAAGTCAGCAGGGATAGGCTCCAGCACCCCTCGCGAGTGATAAAGTGGATAAAGCGGTTCAGAAAATGAATGAAAAAATATCTAGGAATAAAACATCTTAATAAATGCCATTAGAATATGCACAAATCCAACTTAAATTGTACCTTATTTTACACCTGTCCTTCTCACTTTTCATTCTCGTTTAAATGACTTTTCTGCTGAACGTGTCACTTGAGATAGTCAAGTTTCCATTTATTCGCAATATTTTTCCATGATTTTCCTTTGATTTATTTAATAAGGGATAGCACATATTAATGAACATATTTATATTCATGTTAATTCATGTTGTATATGTAAGATTGCAGCCGAGGGCTAATTTCAATTTAAAGTCCATTGTGTAGGTTGAAGACAAACGATCACACATACTAGACACACACACGCACGCAAGCACGCACAGCAGATTTAGACAGTTTTCACCCGATTTCACCGCTTGTTCTTCTATTTGCACATACTACGACAGCCATTCCATCTTAAAACAACCGCATTTCTTTTTTACTTTGGCTCCTTTCGCCACGATAAAGGCTTGGCAGCAGCTCCACCGAACCATTAGCTCTTTGATCACCTGCGAATCAGAGGCACCTGCGCGTATCTAACGCAGCCAATCAATGTCATTAACATTTCCTCATTCCGGGGAAGAAACACACGTGATGTGAACCCCACCATATCATTGGCTGGACACAGTGTTAATCATAGCTTACCGTTTCTTGTTGTTTCTCATTGACAGCATGCCGCTGAAGTAAACACACGTGACCTGAACCACTTCATATCATTGGCTGGAGACAGTGTTAGTCATAGTTTTATCCGTTATTGGCCGTTTGTTGTCTTTTATCAGTTACAGGTTGCAACTCTATGAGTTGTGTTCCAAAATGGCATAGAAAAACTGTAATGTGTTTATTTATTTTTTTAAGTTTCAGGTTGGATTTTATTTTGTGCGCTCCATATGATTGCTGTGCGCGGAGAAGACGAGAGTAGTGCGCAATTTCGCACACGCGCAGCTTAGAGGGAACATTACCGGTATGTGGCCATAGCGAGCACTTCTGATGTTACCCAGTGGTCCTCAGTGTGCTCAGGGAGGTTGTCTGTATGCCCAGACATATGAAAATTAGAGGGAACATTGGCCCTGGGGCTTACAGCCTAGATGAATTCAGATGTGAAATGCAGCCAACATTAGTGATTTGCACACAGTACAACAACGTACCGTATTTTCAAACCTATAGAACGCACCACCTGAAAGGGTGCCGTCTCAGTTGCAGGTGTATTTTCTGTTTTTTGCCCATAGATAACGCTTCAGCCCAATGGGCGCTAGTATGACACTATGCTAGCGTATGCTATGCTAGCATAGGTTATGCTAGCGTATGTTATGCTAGTGTATGTTATGCTAGCATGCCATGCTAGGGTATGTTATGCTGGCGCATGTTATGCTAGCATGTTTTTTTCAAAGCAGCATGAGCAAAACTAAGTTTATGCTTCAGGGAGGTAAAAGGTAGTCACGTTAAAAGAAGTTAAAACAGTTAAACATCTACAAACTCCTCATCTTCTGTATCTGATATAAAAAGTTGGGCCAAGTGGACGAGCTTGGCGTGCAACATGCTATGCTCCATCTCACTGTCATAGTCATACTTGTCGCCGGGAACTTGATGGCAGCTTTGGCGAAAGCTTGAACAGTGCTGGCCGACACAAAAAAATGCGAAGTAGGATCTATTATTACTACCCTATTACATGTTTTAGCGCCTATACAAAAATACAAGTACACTTGTACAATTATCAACAAGTGTATTTAATAAATATTACAGTTATAAGCATATGAAAAGACTGTAATGGGATTAATATCTAAATACTATCTCTTTCTCTCAGTAAAATACTTTAAATACTGTACTCACAGTGAAAACTTTTTATTTTTTCCAAGATGGTGCCGTCACGCGGCAGCCGGTGGCAGTAGCTCTGTCCACTCTTATTTGCTCTTCGTGTTTTACAGCCTTTCTATCTTTTTTTTAATTACATTTTAATATTTCTTAATACATTCCTTTTTACTTTACTTTGTACTTTATACTTTTACTTTAATGTTTTTACAACTTTTGTTGTTCTGTTAGCCTGGCTTCTTTCTGCTACTTCTTTTTTGGAACCATTCAGCCATGCCTACGCTGTCATACACATGGGACTAGCTGTGAACAATACACAGCAGAAGGAGCAACACCTCAATGCCGGTGGAAATTCAGAGCTGGACCGGGAGAAGAAGCGACGCTTAAGACCAACCATTATGGGATAAGATGGAAGAGCTGTCGGCGCTTACCAGGCCGGAAACTGAGTCGAGGGGTTCTACTCTGCCACTGTTGATTCTTCAGCTCCGGACTACTGAGGAACTGTGCAGATAAGCTTGGAAGAGTGACTCTGCATATTTTCAACCTCAGCCACAGTCTGCAGATGTTCCCCATCTTGTGGAAGACTTCCTGCGTGTGGTTCCAGTTTTATCCAACTCTACAACGTCTTTTTCCTGTGTCTGTATCCGTTTTTGCTACTGCAACCAAGATGGAGCCGCTCAAGTGGCAGCCGGTAGCGGTAGCTGCTCTTGCTCGTTTTGTGTTTTTGCTGCTTTTCTGTCTTAATGATTTGATTCAATGATTCTTAATGGTCCCATTTACTTTGCTTTGTACTTTGTGCTTTTTGCTTTGTTGTTCTGCGGCCTTTGCGACTCGGCCCCACCTGTCGCGTGCCTTGGTTTCTTTCTATCTATCTATGTCTAAAATGCCTGTATCTTTCCAGTCTCTGCATTCTCACCCTCTTGCTACTGTGACAATGAAATTTCCCAAATACGGGATGAATAAAGTTATCCAATCCAAAACAGTTCCCTTCTGCTTGAGATAAATAGAAAAAAAACAGGTTAATGGGAGTTTTACTCCAAGTCCGCCTGCACAGTCCAGACCTTGAAGGTCAGCCCCTTTCAGCGAGGTATAACTTCATGTTCGGGATGAAACAATTTAAAAACCATTCCTTTGTGAGGGCTTTCATGATCCAGGCTTTCCGGTTGCTAATCCAGTAGACAGGCAGGAAGGGTTTATTGTGGTTGGTCGAACTTGCAGATTATGGCTGGCTTGACCATGAAGCCAGCCAGCAGTATTCCCACACATGATGATGATGATCCGCATGTTCAGGTCATCTTTGAATAAGAATGTCTGTGAAGGCAGAAGTGACATTAGGGTAACACCTAAGTCCCCGGAGTGCCACAATACAGTGGGGCAAATAAGTATTTAGTCAACCACCAATTGTGCAAGTTATCCTACTTGAAAGGATTAGAGAGGACTATAATTGTCAACATGGGCAAACCTCAACCATGAGAGACATAATTTGGGGAAAAAAATCACAATGTTTGATTTTTAAAGAATTTATTTCCAAATCATGGTGGAAAATAAGTATTTGGTCAATACCAAAAGTTCATCTCAATACTTTGTTATGTACCCTTTTTTGGCAATAACGGAGGCCAAACATTTTCTGTAACTCTTCTCAAGCTTTTCACACACTTGCTGGTATTTTGGCCCATTCCTCCATGCAGATCTCCTCTAGAGGTGTGATGTTTTAGTGCTGTTGTTAGGCAACACGGACTTTCAACTCCCTTCACAGATTTTCTATGGGGTTGAGATCTGGAGACTGGCTAGGCCACTCCAGGACCTATTAATGCTTCTTATGAAGCAACTCCTTTGTTGCACTGGCTGTGTGTTTGAGATCATTGTCATGCTGAAAGACCCAGCCACGTCTCATCTTCAATGTCCTTGCTGATGGAAGGAGATTTTCACTCAAAATCTCTTGATTCATGGCCCCATTGATTCTTTCCTTTACACAGATCATTCGTCCTGGTCTCTTTGCAGAAAAACAGCCCCAAAGCATGATGCTTTACCCATGCCTCACAGTGGGTATGGTGTTCTTGCAATTCAGTATTCTTTCTCCTCCAAACACGAGAACCTGTGTTTCTACCAAAAAGTTCTATTTTGGATTCATCTGACCATAACATATTCTCTCAGTCCTCTTCTGGATCATCCAAATGCTCTCTAGCGAAGCGCAGACGGGCCTGTATGTGTACTGGCTTTAGCAAGGGGACACGTCTGGCAGTGCAGGATTTGAGTCCCTGGCGGTGCATTGTGTTACTGATAGTAGCCTTTGTTACTTTGTTTCTTATCATTTTGACGCCACGGGGTGAGATTTTGCATGGAGCCCCAGATCAAGGGAGATGATCAGTGGTCGTATGTCTTCCATTTTCTAATAATTGCTGCCACAGTTGATTTCTTTGCACTAAGCATTTTATCTATTGCAGATTCAGTCTTTCCAGCCTGGTGCAGGTCTACAATTTTGTCTCTGGTGTCTTTCGACAGCTCTTTGGTCTTGGCCATAGTGGAGTTTGGAGTGTGAGAGACTGAGGTTGTGGACAGGTGTCTTTTATACCGATAATGAGTTAAAACAGATGCTATTAATACAGGTAATGAGTGGAGACCTCATTAGACCTCGTTAGAAGAAGTTAGATGTATTTGACAGCCAGAAATCTTGCTTGTTTGTAGGTGACCTAATTCTTATTTTCCACTCTAATTTGGAATTCAATTCTTTTAAAATCAAACAATGTGATTTTCTGTACGTATATCTAGCTACGCGGGTTCATGGAGCAAAGCCCAGCAGGCCAACCAGGTAAATAACCAGGGATTCGAATTGGGCCAGCACAGCCAAAGCCCTACTGCGGGATATGCGGACACTCGTGGGGCCCCCTTTGAGATATCTCCACTAGAGAACTCAGACTACTGAGCCGAGACCATAGCATCACAGACCTTTAGGGCCGAAACCGACACTTCTTTATAATGAGCACGTGCAAAGAGCCCATAACCATGGGTACAGGACGCTAAACCATTCATCACCGCCTTCATGGCCCCCGCCAATGGAATCGCCGCTGTCGGGGCCCCCACCAAGAGAATCGCCACCGTCAAGGCCCACGCCAAGAGAATCGCCACCATCGGGGCCCCATGCCAAGAGAATCGCCGTCATTGGGGCCCTCAACAAGAGAATCGTTGTCGTGGGGGCCACCGCCAGGAGAATCGCCATCATCCAGCACACAAAAGCGGGGCGCCGGGACGGCTGCACAAGTGTGGGGCGCCAGGACGGGCGCAAAAGAGCGGGACACCGGGGCGTGCGTACCAAAGCAGGGCTTTGGAGTGGGCGCACAAGAGTGGGGTGCCAGGGCAGGCGCATGAGAGCGGGGCGCTGGGGCGGGTGCACAAGAGTGGGGCGCCGGGGCGGACGCACAAGAGCAGGGCGCCAAGGAGACCACACGGGAACGGGGACAGCATCGGAGCGGGCACACAGGAATGGGGTGCTGGGGCAGGCATGTAGGAACAGCTAGACCAGTTGTTCTTAACCTGGGTTTGATCGAACCCTAGGGGTTTATTGAGTCAGTCTTGGGGGTTCAGTGGAGCCTCTGTCGTGGAGGACATCATCCACTCATCATGTCTATTCACAATGACATGACCCGCTTGACATCACTGGTTGCAGATGATAACATGAAATTAGATTAGATTAGAACTTTATTTCATCCCGTATTTGGGAAATTTCCTTGGTTGCAATAGCAAGACAGTAGCAAGCACAGACATAGAAGACATTATAGACATAGGTAAAAAAAAACTAGAGCCACACACAGGAAGTCCACAAGGTCCACCTTCTGCAGACTGAGACAAGCACCGAAAGCTCCTCCATCTGACCGGAAAGATCACACGCTCCCATAACAATGATGGGATGCTCGGTCTGGAACGTCGCCTCTTCTATCGTCCACTGCTAACAGCTGATCCTGCATGCATGACAGAGCACATGGCTGAACGGCTCCAAAGACGTCTAGGACTAGCACAAAGAAACCAAGACATGCGACGTGGGGTCGAGTCGCGAAGGTCGCAAAACAACAAAGCAAAAAGCACAAAACAAAGTTATGGGAAAGCATTAAGAAATATTAAAATGCAATTAAAAAAAGATAGAAAAGCAGCAAAAACACAAAACGAGCAAGAGCCGATAGAGCTACTGCTACCGGCTGCCATTTGAGCGGCGCCATCTTGGTTGCAGTAGCAAGAACAGATACAGACACAAGAAAAAGACATTGTAGAGTTAGATAAAACTGGAGCCACACACAGGAAGTCTTCCACAAGGTGGGGAACTTCTGCAGACTGAGACCGAGGTTATATGCAGTCACTCTTTCGAGCTTATCCGCACAGTCCTCAGTAGTCTGGAGCTGAAGAATCAACAGTAAATCGGTACAACACTCCTGATACTCCGTTTCCGCCCGGGTAAGTTGTGACAGCTTTTCCATCTTATCCATCTTTGCCCATAATAGATGTAATGATTGGTCTGAACCGTCGCTTCTTCTCCGAGGTGTTGCTTTCTGCTGTTGTTATTGTTCACAGCTGATCCCATGTGTATGACAGCAGAGGCATGGCTGAATGGTTCCAAAAAAGAACTAGCAGAAAAAAACAAGCTAATAGAACAAAGAAAGTTGTAAAAACATTAAAGTAAAAAGTATAAAGTACCGTATTTACTCGCATATAAGCCGCTTTTGTCAGACAAAAAAATAATGACTGAATCGAGGGTACGGCTTATATGCACATAAATACACGACATGCAAAAAACTGCAAATTGACGGCGGCGTGACACGATGACGTCATGACAAAATGTGACGTCATGACGCAAGCGAATGCGGCCGATACTTTCATTTATTTCAAAATAGACAAAAGATAAACAGATAAAACGCTAAACAACATTTACCTTGACATCTATGAATGAAATTCAAGACAAAAACCGTAGGTATCTTGCATAAAACGTAAAAACACTCACGTTCCTGTCACTGCTCACTCATGGCACAGCCATCTTACCTAGGGCGGTGCCGTCTTAACCTAGTTAAACGTGCTCTGACTGGCCAGACGCAAGTACAGTGGTACCTTGTGATACGACAGCTCGTCATACAATATGCTCGTGTTATAACGGAAATTTCGATCGAATAATTCGATCGAATAATTCGCCCGAGATACGATCGAAATGTTGTGATGCGACCAAGCCAGGTGGCCATGGCACTGTCTTTTTTTGCATCTCTTTCGTGTATAAAATATATCTACGAGCACTGGGCGGACTTTGCATTTCCCCACCCGCTTTTTCCCCCCACGTTGTCTACATTTACATACCAGGTAAACAATATTACTATGGATCGGGAGAGTTTTGCAAAGAAAAGGCGACCGTTGACAATGGACATGAAACGTGAAATAATTGAAAAATATGAGAGTGGGGTACGTGTTACCGAGCTCGCTCGGCAATACGAGAGGAATCTGTCAACTATATCCACCATCCTTAAGCAGAAGGACGCAATTAAGGAGAAGAGGCCTTCCAAGGGACTAACTATAATTTCTCACCAGCACAGTGACATTCACGACGAGATGGAGAACCTTCTTTTATTGTGGATAAAAGAAAAACAATTGGCAGGAGATAGCGTGACCGAGTCAACCATATGTGAAAAAGCCAGCCAAATTTACATGGATATGATAACAACGAAAGGAGAGCCTTCAACAACTTCAGAACCCTTTAAAGCAGGGGTCTCAAACTCAATTTACCTGGGGGCCGCTAGAGGCAGAGTCTAGGTGAGACTGGGACGCATCAGGATTTCCACAAGAAAAGTGCTGATAAAACATTCCAACGTTATCAAATATCTTTATTTTTTAGCAAAAAATAATGAAATGAACCTCAGTGAAGTAGAGCACATCCCCACATTCTGACTCCATTTCCTCTAAAAAAGCACGGAACCTTCTGTGCTTTAAGCCCCTGGATCTGATTTGGTTGATGCATTTCACAACGACAGACATCACATTGTCAAACTTCAGGCATCTGCTGCAAAGGGACTGCTGATGGATAATGTAGTGCAGAGCTATGGCCTCCTCCACAACCTCCTCTTCCAGTTTTTTGAACAAGTGCTACCAGTCCATTCTTCCTCCCTGTCATTGATGGGGCTCCATCGGTTGTTATTCCAACAAAGCTCTTCCATGGCAAACCGGCATTCTCAATGGCATCACACAGCTGGTGAAATATTTCCTTAGCGGTGGTCTGGCCATGCATTGGAATTACTGTGAGCAACTCCTCCATCACTTCAAAATTGTCATCAACACCACGGACATATACTGCGAGCTGGGCAGTGTCTGTGATGTCTGTGGTCTCATCAAGAGCCACTGAATATACACTGAAACATTGTGCTTTCTCACAGAGTTGATCATAAATGTCACTTGACAGGTCAGAAATGCGCTCTGCCACGGTGTTGGCAGAAAGGCTGATGTTGTTGAACTGACTTTTCTTTTCTGGACAGACAAAATGTGCAGCCTGTAATATGCACTTTTTGATAAATTCACCTTCTGTGAATGGCTTTCCTGCTTAAGCAATCAACTCACAAACGGCGTAGCTAGCTTCGACTGCTGCATTACTGTCTTTGGTAGACTTCTTGAAGAAATCCTGTTGCCTCAGAAGACATGTTTTAAGACTGGCAACCTGGTTGGCTCTCTCATCTCCCTGGTATTTTTCGTACTCCTCAGCAAGACTCGTAGTATAATGACGTTTCAAGTTGTATTCCTTGTGCACCGCAACTTTTTCAGTGCAAATGAGACACTTCGGGGTGCCCCTGTGCTCAACAAAGAAATATTGCACTCCCCACTTTTCTTGAAACTGTCTGTGCTCATCACCGACCTTTCTCTTCACGGCAGGCTTTGAAAGAGACATATCTGGGGCTCTGTAATGTGTGTTTCCACTTGGAATGAGTCTCGGGTTGAATTTTAACTTTCAGTCGCATGTGCACTTTCGCTCTCCGATCATATTGTATTACGGCAGTTTTCTGAATTTCTCAAGTGTTCTCATGTTAACGCACTTACTGTTAAGTTTCAGTTTCACTCGCGGAAATGGCTACAGACACAGACAGGCTGGATCACGGATCATAGCGCCTCATTCAGTTCTATGCTGAGAGCAGCGGAGGACTGTGCGCGCTGAGCGGAGTGATTGGCTTCACGGCTTCTCCTCCGCCCAGCTGATTGGAGGAATGAATGAGTGAGTGAATGAGGCACTGGACAGCCCGGCCGATGTGCCGCCCTCCAGAGCCGTATACCTCACCGTGATTGGTTCATTCAGCTCCGAACACAACAAGTGTCATTCATATCAATCTTGCGGGCCACACGAACATTAATCTTTCATATTAAGACGGGGGCCGCAAATTATTGTCCCGGGGGCCGCAGTTGGCCCGCGGGCTGCGAGTTTGAGACCCCTGCTTTGAAGCGAGTCATGGCTGGTTCGAAAAATTAAAAAAAAGACCTGGAATACACTCGGTAATCCGACACGGGGAAGCGGCAAGTTCCAATTCGAAAGCCGCGGTGGAATTTATCAAGACATTTGCCTTGATTATCACCCAGGAAAGTTACAGCCCCCAGCAAGTTTTCAACTGCGTTGAAACTGGTCTTTTTTGGAAAAAGATGCCCAGGCAGAGGAGAAGGCATTAGCGGGGCACAAACCTATGAAGGACCGCTTAACGCTAGCGCTGTGTGCTAATGCCAGCGGTGACTGTAAAATTAAGCCGCTACTGGTGTACAATGCGGAGAACCCGCATGCCTTCAAAAGACACAACATCAAGAAAGAAAACCTACAACTGATGTGGCGCGCTAATTCTAAATCTTGGATTACGCGTCATTTATTCACAGAATGGGTTAATCTGTGCTTTGGTCCGGCAGTCAAAACGTATTTGACAGAGAAAAGCCTGCCAATGAAATGTCTTCTGGTCCTCGACAATGCCCCTGGTCATCATCCTGGTCTCGAAGAGGAAATTGTGGATGAATATAAATTCTTCAAGGTGCTCTATCTACCGCCCAACACCACGCCACTCCTCCAGCCAATGGACCAACAAGTGATTTCAAATTTTAAGAAATTGTACAAGAACTATTTATTCAAGAAATGCTTCGATGTGACAGATGACAGAGCTAACCCTTTGTGAATTTTGGAAAGAGCACTTTAATATTGTCCATTGCTTGAAAATTATTAACGATGCATGGCAGGGCGTCACACAACGAACTCTTAATTCAGCATGGAAAAAATTGTGGCCAGCTTCAGCTGAAAGAGACTTTGAAACAGAAGCCCCTGCTGCACATGATGAACTCGTGGATGATATCATGTCGCTTGGAAATTCCTTGGGGCTGGAGGTTGACGAGGCAGATGTGAATGACCCAATCGCCGAGCACCACAAAGAACTCATGACACAGGATTTAATCGACCTACAGGAGAGTCAACATTTGTTGCCAGAACTCAGTAGCGCTGAGGCGGTAGAAGAGGTGGGGCCCCTGGCTACAAAAGATATCAAAGACATGCGCGCAAAGTGGCAAGAGTTTTCGGATTTTGTTGAAAAGAGAAACCCTGACAAGCTGGCAAGTGGTCGCACGTTATTGTATTGTGATGGCATTTGTGCCCGTCATTTTCGAGACATTTTGAAGGGGAGGCAAATACAAACAGCTCTTGATGCGTTCGTTTTGAAGACTTCGGCGGAGCGTCCGGGTGGTGTCAACCCGTAGAACTAAGGTAAAAAAGATTAAAACAAAATTAGAATTCAGTTTTGTGTGAAGTTACATTAAACATTGAGTGTCTGTATATAGTTATCCAAATTAATTTAGATTAGTTTGTTCGTTTATGAGTGCCGTGGATAAAGCCCCCTGAAATCCCCTCCCCCTCCGCCTCCGTGTATGCCGCTGTGTCTCCACTCCGCGAAATGCGTCTAATTTTACTTCTATTAAACACATTTCATTACTATTAAACCACTCGTTATTTATTACTTTGTCAATATATGGCGAATTAGAAGAAATAAAACATTTTTTACAAATATTGGAGTAATATGAACCAACGAAAGAATAGAGATATGTTGACATTAGAAGCAATATGGCTGCCACAACATCTTAAACTTCTGGTAAGAAAATTGTATTTACTGTCATTAAAAGGCATCAGATTCTCATCAAGATAGACATTTCTTTTTTCAAATTGAATAATTAGATATTTTGCATTTACAAAGACAGGCATTCAGTGGTACCTTGAGATACAATATAAGGCATTCAATTCAATTCAATATGAGCTCAATGCGTTCCGGGACTGAGCTCGTATGTCGACTTACTTCTATCTCAAATCAACGTTTCCCATAGAAATGAACTAAAACAAATTAATAATATAATAATAATAATAATCGGACATAGGCCCTGTCCTCATTATCAACAACACAAAAAGCCTACTTGTCATCACACCCAGAAACTGCGTGTGACGAAATTGGTGGTGCTTCTCCACAAGCTGCGTTTACTCGTCAAAAGACCTAAATAAGTGCTAGTTACTGACTTGTAATTTGGCATTCTGCTGTTATGGATACAGGTCGCTTACCTCTCACTGTCTTTCACTTACCTTCAGTCAGCTAGTAGGAGGCAGATCACCACCCAAACATCTTTTCATATTACCGCAGAAGGGAATGTGTGTTATGTTACCACAAATTTAGATTTCTGATGGATGTGGGGAAAAAACTGTCCTTAAGCCTATTTGTCCGTGCTTTGTGGGACCTATAGCGTCTGCCAGAGGGCAGCAGCTGGAACAGAATGTGACTAGGGTGGTAAGGGTCCCCTATGATGTTCTTGGCTCTGCTGAGGTAACGAGGGCTGGCAATGTCTTCCAGTGAGGGCAGAGAGCAGCCGACAATCCTCTGGGCAGTGTTAATCACTTTCTGCATGGCCTTTTTGTCTGCCGCCGTGCTTCCAGCGTACCACACTGTGATGCCGTACGCCAGGATGCTCTCTACAGTGGTTCTATAGAAGGTTATCAGAAGCTTGGTGCCCAAGTTGTTCTTCCTAAGTACCCTGAGGAAATGGAGTCGTTTCTGAGCCTTCTTCACCACTGCTGTGATGTTTGTAGACCATGAGAGCTTATCCGTGACGTGGACCCCCAGGAATTTAAAGGACTGGACCCTGTCTACACATACTCCATTTATGAGGAGTGGGGCCAGATCTGTGCCGTGTTTGCGAAAGTGCAGGATTATTTCTTTAGTTTTCGTGGTGTTCAGTGTGAGATTGTTCACCGAGCACCACGAAGACAATTTGTTGACCTCATCTCTGTAAGCCGACTCATCCCCTCCTGAGATGAGTCCGACCACAGTGGTGTCGTCAGCGAATTTGATGATGGCGTTAGACTGGTGGGTGGGTGTACAGTCGTATGTGTACAGGGAATACAGAAGAGGACTCAGTACACAGCCTTGAGGGGAGCCAGTGCTCAGTGTAATGGAGGAAGAGAGGTGGGGACCAAGTCTAACAGTCTGTGGTCGGTTGGTCAAGAAGTTCTTTATCCAGCAGCAGATTGAAGAGGATAGTCCAAGGTGGGAGAGTTTGTCAGACAGAATGTCCGGTTTTATGGTGTTGAAGGCTGAACTATAGTCAATGAAGAGCATCCTCACGTAGTTCCCATGGTGTTCCAGGTTCCATGGTCGTTCCAACCCTATGAAAAAACACCAAAAAACAGGATATTGGAATGGAAAAACATTTTTATTTGTTCTAGTTTGCCATCTATTAACAGTAACAAATAACTAGTGGTTATGTTTAATAGTACTAAAATCAGATGGATTTTGCGGAGGGGAGAGAGACTTTTTGCATAGCAACGCGCTCGTGACATAACATAAACAAATTTAAATGAACTTGGGATACGATGTTACGAGCGCGTTGCCGTGCAAAAAGTCGCCCCTCCTCTCTCCCCCTCTCTCTCTGTCCGTCTCTCTCTCCCCATTCATGAAATCCGTCTAATTTTAGTACTATTACAAACATTTTAGTACTATTAAACCACTAGTTATTTGTTTTTTGTTAATAGATGCCAAATTAGAACAAATAAAAATGTTTTTCCAATCCAATATCCTGTTTTGGGTGTTTTTTCAGAGGGTTGGAACGAATTAATTTGTTTTTAGTTCATTTCTATGGGAAACGTTCATTTGTATCAAATTTTGTTTCATATCTCAAGGTAAATATTTGCTTGAAATTTTACTTGTACCTCAAATTACACCTATGTTGGGGCACTCGTATGTCGAGGTATTACTGTTTTAACTTCCTTATGATATTGACCCTAATAATGTGCTTTTGATTCATTCAGTATCTCAGAAATACCACTCGTGATGATTTTTCTTAAGATTTTCACTTCAAAGTAGTAAATTTGTACTCCCTATTAAAACCACGAATATGGAGGTGAAAATTGGGAGTCAAGGGGGCTATACGCGAGAAATTGTAAAATTAAGAAATTTCAAGGCAATTTTCAGGGTGCGGCTTATATGCCATTAAATACGGTAAAGTAAAAAGGAATGTATTAAGAAATATTAAAATGTAAAAAAAAGATAGAAAGGCTGTAAAACAAAAAGACAAATAAGAGCAGACAGAGCTACTGCCACTGGCTGCTGCCTGATGGGGCCAACTTGAAAAAAAAAATCATCCTGCCATTCCCGAAAATGCCTGTCGTTATCCATGTTTAATATGGCCGCTAACATCATGCCATGATTGAAAATGGCCACGGTCATCATGCCATGTTTTAAAATAGCCACCGTCATCATGCCATTTTTGAAAATGGCTGACATTATCATGCCATGTTTGTAAATGGCCGCCGTCATCATAATGCCATGCTTGACGACGACCGTCAGATATATACCCCGCTTGAGAACGGCCGCCCGAGCCCCACTCTTGGCCGTCGAAGTTCTGTGCACTCCACCTCTTCCTCCCCTCCGCCGCCGTTGAGCGGAAGGTGCAGTCCGACCGCCCTCATCGGCGACTTGGCGAGGGCCACCCAGCTGGGCATAGTGGCTACCCGTGCTTCCCCGCAGACCACCATGCAGAAGGCCATGATATATCGCCATTCGTGAACCACAGTAAGGGTTCGCCGACTAACTGTCTAGGGGAGCTCACACCAGGGCACAGCCCATGAAAAATCAAAAAGATAACTTGGGGCTCTGATGACTGGGTTCGTTGTTTGGTGGGAGTATTCTGTCATGATCGCCTCGGGTGCGTGGCGAGAGAGAACCCAGGATGTGACAGGCAGGAAAAAAAGGGGCAAAGAAAGTCCTGCTGTACAGCTTAATGTTTTCACGACAAAAATACTCATACAAAAACAATGAACACAGGAAGCAAAATGGGACTAAACTGGGAAAGAGGAAGAGACAGAAACATGAGGTACATGAGGTATATGAGGTACACGACACGAGGTAATACTCCCAAAAAAACGTCAACAAACACTTGCTTGCTGCTCTCTTGAGCTATTGAAGATAGCGTTTAAATACCCGGACAAGGGTTGTAATAAAAAAATAGAAACAGCTGGAAAGGGAAGCCAGGAAGGACACAAGTGGTGAAAAACACACAATCACCCAGCCATCATACAGAAGGAAAACACACACACAAACCTCCACCAAAACGTATTATTGTTGTTGTCCTCAGCTTCTCTCATATATATATATATATATATATATATATATATATATATATATATATATATATATATATATATGTATATATATGTAGGTATGTATATATATATATATATATATATATATATATATATATATATATATATATATATTTGTATATATATATATATATGTATATATGTATGTGTATATATATATATATATATATATACACACCGTGAAACCTCTATTTGAACGGCACCTCTAATAAAACGGCACCTTGGTGGAAGAATTGAAAAATAGAACGGCACCCTCTAATTGAACGGCACCTCGAATTGAAAGGCACCTTCTAATTGAACGGCACCTCAAATTGAACGTCACTACGAAGTTGGTCAGATGGTAAGTGCCTTCTTGCCGGGGATTCGTACTGTTGTCACATTAGTGATGCCAACAAGAAGCAATTGAAGAAGCTCCATGTTGATGTGGCCGTGTTTCCAGGAGGCTGCACCAAATTTATATAGGCCCCCGAGGTCTACTGGAATGCCCCATTCAAGGCCAAAGTCTGAGAATTCTACGAGAACTGCATGTTGCACGAGGAGAAGAGCTACATACACCAAATTCGGGAAAATGCGACAACAATGGAAGTTTATTTGAAATGGATTGTCGATGCTTGGGATCATCTGCCGAAGGATCTAATCATCAAGTCGTTCAAGGGATGCGGACTGACCAACGCTCTTGACGGCTCAAAGGATTGCCAGATCCATTGTTTCAGGTCAGACGGCCCGATTCAGACTGGTTTGCAACTTCTCCAGTGCGAGCCAATGCTGGCAACGATGAACGTGCACTCAATCAGAAAATCGACGCTGATGCGGAAGGTGATGTCAATTACGAGGACAGCTACAACAGCGATGTGTCACTTGATTTTCACCAGTGAATTTGTAATTACTTACCAGTAATCGCCTTGTATTTTTGTGCCTTTTGTTAAATAAATATGTATATGTTGCCTGGTTTCTCTTTTCATCCATAACATTTACCGAATCTTCTCAAAATTCTGACCAGCTAGTCAAAAACTATAGTGCCGCAGACACAGACACAGACACAGAGACAGAGACACACACACAGACACACACACACAGACACACACACACAGACACACAGACTCAGACACACACACACAGACACAGACACACAGACACAGACACACACACACAGACACACACACACAGACACACGCACAGACAGACAAACGCACAGACAAACGCACAGACAGACACACACACAGACACACACACACAGACACACACACACAGACACACACACACAGACACACACACAGACACACACAGACACACACACACAGACACACACACACAGACACACACACACAGACACACACACACAGACACACACACACAGACACACACACAGACAGACACAGACACACAGACACACACACAGACACACACACAGACACACACACAGACACACACACAGACACACAGACACATACACTGACACACACACAGACACACACAACAGGGCACAGGTAAAAGTCTAAAATGTAGTACAAAGTGGCTTGCCGCCATCTGGTGGACAAACATGGGTATTACGTCTCCCATAATAGCGGCCAACTATTTCACCGGTGCAGGGCACATTTTAACATGCTTTATTTATTTTAAGACACTCATAAATCATTTCCTTATAATTTTCTCTAATTTTTGTGTTTCCTCACATCTTTCACACTAAAGTGGGACACTGACCAATTTTAAAGGGTTTAGGGGTTTCAGGGGTGCTCAAACTTTTTTGCTCCAAGATATACTTTTCAAGGAGCCAACGTTGCGCCATCTACCATTTTTTCTGGGGCCCTGACAGAGCTCATCAGTTATGTATATGCTGATGATATACCTCATGCAGCAGGACCCCAAATAGTGTAGGCAGGTTGTAATCATGCTTGAACTCGCGATGGCACTGTTTCACAGCTCAGGTCCAACATCTTATCTCATCTCATTTTCTGAACAGCTTTATCCTCATTAGGGTCGTGGGGGGTGCTGGAGCCTATCCCAGCTGACTCCGGGCCACAGGCAGGGGACACCCTGAATCGGTGGCCAGCCGATCGCAGGGCACATGGAGACGGACAACCATCCACACTTACACCCATACCTAGGGGCAATTTAGAGTGTCCAATCAGCCTACCATGCATGTTTTTGGAATGTGGGAGGAAACCGGAGTACTCGGAGGAAACTCACGCAGGCCCGGAGAGAACATGCAAATTCCACACAGATGGACATGACCTGGATTTGAACCCAGGACCCCAGAGCTGTGAGACCGACGCACTAACCACTCACCCTACCGGCCGCCCTCAGTTCCAATATAATTTTTTTTTTTACTTGATCAAATCTTAGTGTCATACGATCTACCAATCGTACCTTAGAGATCGACTGGTAGCTCGCGATCGACGTATTGAGCACCCCTGGTTAGTTGGTAGTTGTGTGAAGACCGTGGAACAAAATAGAAATTTACATATAAAGCACACCTCTACTTCCGAAATTTTCAAGTTACAAAAAAAAGGAACCAATTGATTTCATAAGTTGAGGTATGACTATATACGTGTGTATATGTATACTATATATACCGTATTTATGCGCATATAAGCCGCCTGCGCATATAAACCGCACCCATAAAACGGTTGAATTTTATAATTCTCGCGTATAAGCCGCCCCCTGATTGTCAGAGCACGTTTAGCTACGGTAAAATGGCGACGCCCTGAGCGAGTGACTGGCATGAGTGAGTTTTTTCACATTTTATGCAAGATACGTTTTTTGTTTTCCTTGAATTATATTCATAGACGTCAAAATACATTTTGTTTAGCGTTTTATCTGTTTATCTTTTCTCTATTTTTTAATAAATGACGGTATCGGCCGCATTGTCTTGCGTCATAACGTCATCGTGTCATGGCGTCGTCAACTTGCAGTTTTGTGCATGTCGTATTTTTATGCGCATATAACCTGTACCCTCGTTTGAGCCATAATTTTTTTGTCCGACAAAAGTGGCTTACATGCGAATAAATACGGTATATATATACCGTAAAACCTCTATTTCAACGGCATGCCGTTCTATTTTTCAAACTTTCCCCCGTAGTGCCGTTCAATTAGAGGTGCCATTCAATTTATCGACTAGCTGGTCAGAATTTTGAGAAGATGCAGTAAATGTTATGGATGAAAAGAGAAACCAGGTAACATATACATATTTATTTAACAAAAGGCACAAATACAAGGCAATTACTGGTAAGTAATTACAAATTCACTGGTGAAAATCAAGTGACACGTCGCTGTTGTAGCTGTCCTCGTCATTCACATCACCTTCCGCATCAGCGACGAGTGTCTGAGTGAGTTCACGTTTATCATCGCCAGCATTGGCTCGCGCTTGCTGGAGAAGTTGCAAACCAGTCTGACCTGAAACAATGGATCTGGCAGTCCTTCGAGCCGTCGAGAGCGTTGGTCAGTCCACATCCCTTGAACGACTTGATGTTAGATCCTTCGGCAGATGATCCAGAGCATTAACAATCAATTTCAAATAAACTTCCATTGTTGGTGCTCGCACGTTGCCGAATTTGGTGTAGCTCTTCTCGCCGTGCAACATCCAGTTCTCATAGAACTGTCGGACTTTGGCCTTGAATGGGGCGTTCGAGTAGACCTCGAGGGCATGTATAAATTTGGTGCAGCCTCCTGGAACCACGGCCACATCAATATGGAGCTTCTTCAATTGCTTCTTGGTGGCATCGCTAATGTGACAACAGTATGAATCCCAGGCAAGAATGAGCTTGCCATCTGACCACCTTCTCAGGTTGAGAAAAACCTCAATTTCACCGGCATGTCGCTCTATTTTTCAAACTTTGTCCCGTAGTGCCGTTCAATTAGAGCAGGGGTCGGGAACCTTTTTGACGGAGAGAGCCATAAACAATTAATATTTTCAAATGTTATTCCTTGAGAGCCATACTCAAAATTTAAAAGGAAAAATACACTAAAATGTGTGCCATTTGTAGTAATGTCACCACTTTTAAAGTACAAACGTTCTGAGATCTTTTGACAATATTGTCGCACTGTTGCTAATCAATGATAACCAATGGGAGTATGCATGCAGAAGAATCTAATGGAAAAAATGTTTAAAGCCGCATTAGAAGTAGTGTCGTCGCCACAATGATCACATAACGCTCCTACTGATGCATTCAGGACTAAGCTCTCAACAGCGGTTACCATATTTTACTTCACATTTTAGCGGAGACCCGTATGCACCTATCAAAACAGCCACATATGGCTCCCGAGCCATAGGTTCCCTACCCATGAATTAGAGCAGGGGTCACCAAACTACGGCCCGCGGGCCGGATACGGCCCGACGGCACATTTGGACCGGCCCTCTGAACAATACCAGAGCCGCTATCGGATTATTATTATTATTATTATTATTATTTTTTTGGGATGCGGCCCGCCGGCACATTTGGACCGGCCCTCTGAACAATACCAGAGACGCTATCGGATTTTTTTTTTTTTTTTTTTTTTTGGGGGGGGGGGATGCGGCCCGCCAGCACATTTGGACCGGCCCTCTGAACAATACCAGAGACGCTATCGGATTTTTTTTCCTATTTGGCCTCGAAGACTGGGACGTTTTAATCTTGTGTTTGGTTCATTGCACCCCTGCTGAGCCCACAAATCATCCCAGTGAAGCGGGGCTTCGCATTGCTTCTTTGGTGACACGCGTGGGGAGAGTGTTTCCCTTTGATGCATGCGGGCACGTCCACCGTTGCATGCACGAGCAGTGTTACCGAGACATCTGGACGATCGCAGGTGAGGGCGGAGCCCTGGGACCATCGCGGACTATTCAAGCATATTAAAACTGCAACCTGTTTGAGAACGGAATAATGGCGAAAAAGTTAGGTGAGAGAAAAATTGATTCAGAATGCAGGGTATTTAACCTGGAGTGGACAAACGATTATTTTTTGTTCAATGCAAAGAAAAGGCTGTTTGTCTCATTTGTCAAGAGACGGTGGCGGTATTCAAAGAATACAATCTTTGCCGACACTATGAATCCCGTCACAAAGACAAGTACGATAGATTGCAAGGCCAAATACGAGCAGACAAACTCTCAAAGCGAAAAAGTGGACTACTATCTCAGCAGAACCAGGCATCCGTTCGGGCCAGCTTTTGGGTTGCTAAATTGATAGCAAGCAGCGGTAAGCCTTTCACTGACGGAGAGTTTGTTAAGAAATGTATGGATACTGTCGCGGAGGAGGTGTGTCCCGAGAAGAAAGATGCATCTAATGCCGTAAGTCTGTCGGTGAGTACAATGACCAGACGCGTTGGAGAAATCGGGAGTAATGTATATGCCCAGCTGCAGCAGAAGACGAAATAATTTGACTTTTTTTCATTAGCACTGGATGAAAGCACGGACGTGCAAGACACAGCGCAACTGCTCATTTTTATTCGTGGAGTTAGCGCAAACTTTGAGATTTGCGAGGATCTGGCAGCCCTCCAAAGTCTCAAAGGGACTACAACGGGAGAGGATATTTTTGACAAAGTGTGCCAAACCATGGAGAAGTTGGACCTGGACTGGTCAAAGCTAGCTAGCATCACGACTGACGGGGCTCCTAGCATGGTGGCCGAAACTCGCGGTCTAATAATGGGACGCATGAACCGGGAGTTGGAAAAAAGGGGTCTCACCGCCCCGCTACGAGTCCACTGCCAAATTCACCACCAAGCACTGTGCTGCTAAATGTTGACGTGGGATTCTGTAATGACGGTTGTGGTGTCGTGCATAAACTTCAGAGCAAAGGGAGAAGATTGTGCATGGCACAACAGAAAGTTAATGTTCCATGGCTTTTTTTTCTATGAAGAACCCAGAGAGTTATTTAGTTATTATTTATTTCATAAATAGTGTTATTTATTTCCAGTTTTTTCTGTGAAGAACTCAGAGAGGGTTATTTAGTTATTTATTTCATTAATAGTGTTATTATATGTTTCCTGACTTTTTTTCTGTAAAGAACCTGGAAAGGGTTATTTGGTTATGTGTGGCTTTCTGGAAAACAATAAAAAAAAATTAAGCTCCCCTACGATCGTCACACTTTTTCTGTTACAAACTGACACCGGCCCCCCATCAGAGAAGGGAAAAGTTATGTGGCCCTCACAAGAAAAAGTTTGGGGACCCCTGAATTAGAGGGTGCTGTTTTATTAGAGCTGCCGCTCAAAGAGGTTTTACGGTGTGTGTGTGTGTATATATATATATGTATATATATTCACACATATATATATATATATATATATATATGTGTGTGTATATGTGTGTATATGTGTGTATGTGTGTGTATGTGTGTATGTGTGTGTATGTGTGTATGTGTGTGTGTATGTGTGTATGTGTGTGTATGTGTGTATATGTGTGTGTATGTGTGTGTATGTGTGTGTATGTGTGTATGTGTGTGTATGTGTGTATGTGTGTATGTGTGTGTGTATGTGTGTGTGTGTGTGTATGTGTGTGTATGTGTGTGTGTATGTGTGTATGTGTGTGTGTGTGTGTATGTGTGTGTGTGTATGTGTGTGTGTGTGTATGTATGTATGTATGTATATATACATATATATATATATATATATATATATATATATATATATATATATATATATATATATATATATATATATATATATATATATATTTTTTAACTTACTATCATTGAATGGGCAGAATTGTGATGAGCTTGTGTAGGGGAACTCCACTATGTCAGAAGCTGCTCCCAGTGGGGGTTCAGAAAGGACATCAGCAACATAGCAGGCATTTAAATCCGTCAGTGAACCAGTCAGATCACACATAGTTGTTGAGATACGTATGCAATTAGAGTTCCTCTGTTTGTCCTTGGAGACCCTGCAGCAAGTTTCACACACAATCCATGACACAGATATAATTTGTTTGTTTCATTTATTTGGGGGCCAGGTACATTTTAATGACTATTCATCATTAGTTTTGTTTTCTTTCAATAAATTGATTCACCAATTCTGTTCCTAACTTCCTAAGAATATTTAGACGCAGGTGTGGCGTTGGAGTCTGGTTTGGTGGCTTCGGTATTTTTTCCCAGCTTTTTGCAAATGATGTAGTTCTGTTGGCTTCATCGGGCTGCAATCTCCCATCTCTCATTGAAACAATTCACAACCGAGTATGAAGCGGTCGGAATGAGAATCAGCATATCCAAATCCAAAATCATGGTGGCATGCTCTTTCTGGGTCAGGGATCAGTACCTTTCCTAAGGAGAAGCCGAAAGGTGAAGCTCTATATTTACGGGTCGCTCACACCCTCTATTATCCCATCTATGGTCACGAGCTGTGGGTCGTGACCGAAAAAACAAAATCCCGGATATAAGCGGCTGAAATTAGTTTCCTCCACAGCTTCTCCGGACTCTCCCTGGATGACAAGGTAAGAGGCTCGGTCGTGCGGGAGTGGCTCGGAGTAAGAGCTGCTGCTCCTCCAGATCGAAAGGAGCCAGATGAGTTTGCTTGGGCATCTGATTAGGATGCCTCCTGGTCGACCTAGGAGACGCTAGGGAGACTGTCTCCCGGCAGGCCCAGGAACGCCCTGGGATCTTCCCGGAAGAACTGGATGTGGTGGCTAGGGAGAAGGAAGTCTGGGCTTGCCTGCTGAAGCTGCACCCCTACGACCTAACCTCAGATAAGCGGAAGAAGATGAATATGAATTAATGTGTGTGACAGGCAAAATAAAACCTTGTTGGAAAAAATATAAACAAAATTCCCATTACAATCACCAAAAGTTATGGTAAGTGTTGCCATTTTCGGCATAAATGATTGAACATTTTAAGACCACAAATTGTGCCTTTATTTTTTTTCACGTTGTAAAATTTTGACTTTGTCTCATACCATGTTTGAAATTGACTGTTGTGAAATAAATAGGGTTGTTGAGTATCGCTACAGAGAATCACTCGCTCAATTCTACCGACCCCCTTTTTGAAGGAGAACAAAGAATATTTCCATCTCCCAAAGTTCACATTGTTTAGTCTTTTAAATTGCGATAATTGCCCAAAAAATCTCAAGTAGATATTAATTTTACTCATCAATTCTGTCATATTAGCTATTAGCTGCAGGGGCTGACAGGGAGACGTCTCTTTCACTGCTAAGCCAAAAGGAGATGTTCCAGGTTTAAAAGAGCAAAACATCAATGAACCTGGCTGATGACCCTGCAGCTGACCCGTGGACACCGGAGGTGTGAAAGGCAGCAATGCCAAGCAGGAAAAAACATCTACCTGTAAATCAACATTGTCTCGATTAATTTCAAAAGTGCAAAATGAGGAATGAATGTGTTGATGGTAGTTCCGCCACGAACAAGTGCTTTGATGCCTTAAAGCAGGGGTGTCAAACTCATTTGGCATCGTGGGCCACATACGGCCTAGGGAGATGTCGAGTGGGCCGGACCATTAAAATTATACCATGCTCTGCTATAAATAACCAAAATATCATGTCTTTCCTTTGTTTTGGTGTAAAGAAGCACGAGAACATTAGGAAAATATTGAAATTTAATGAACTATCCTTTTACAAAACATTTCATGAAACACCTCATATTTCCTTAGACAAATGTGCAATTTACTTTTATCATTCACAAAAATGCATTGCAACTGATCCCACTGATTGTACAAAGGCACAAAACTTTAATTGGTACTGAAAAATATAGTAATGCACTTTAAGATTAAATGAGACTTTTAAAGAAAGGAATTGTTAAACCACTTAAACATACACATATAAAATCTAAATGTAATCCCTGCGTGCACCTTACAAACTAAGGAGAGTGATTTTAAATGTGTAATGAAGAAAGTGTCTGTCTCAGTGATGCGGCTTGTCTTCTACTCTGATGGAAAGAGTGCGCCCCTTAGCGGATAATCCATGAATTGCACTGAATTAAAAATATGAATTCCATGTCTTTTATGCATTTTTTCCACTTTCAAATTATCCTGCGGGCCTGATCGAACCTCCTTGGGGGCCGGTTCCGGCCCGCGGGCCGTATGTTTGACACCGCTGCCTTAAAGGGACGCAAAGACATATATAAATGACACGTCTGACTGACAAAAAAAATCTGACAGAAACAAAATACTTGTCATATTCAAATAGAATGTTCGTGTCGATTTTCTTCATTATGTTCGTGAATATTTTCAGTGATGTTCTTTTTCTCGAAAAATGTCAATTTCAAACTGAAATTCTTGCAAAGAGATATGTCGGTTTTCTATTACTTTACATCTGAGCACCAGAAAACTCCTTATAGTGACATGATTAATGCTATGGCAGAACCGTCCATTGAACAGGTAATCATCCAAAAATCCAATAAATTAAAAAAGGTTGGAAAAGGAACTGCAGATTAAGTCCATAGAACCTGCACATAAATGATATTAATAACTTTCAGCCCACCTTGTATTTTCTGTACCGCTTATCCTCAAAAGGGAAATGGGTGGTGATGGAGCCTATCCCAGCCTAATATGGGCAGCAGGCAAGGGACACCCTGAATTGGTTGCCAACCAATTGCTGGGCAAAATGAGATGAACAACAATTCATAGTCACCTAAATTACACTAGGAATAATTTAGCATGTTCAACCAGACTCCAATGCATGTTTTTGGAATATGGGAAGAAACCGGAGTACCCAGACAAAAGCCACGATTTTCCAGGGAGAACATGCAAACTCCACACAGGAAGGCCTGAACCCACCAGGTTTTAAAAACTCGTTCTAAACACACTGCTATATGAATCTCATCTCATTTTCTGAACCGCTTTATCCTCACTAGGGTTGCGGGGGGTTCTGGAGCCTATCCCAGCTAGCGGGGGGGACACTGAATTGGTGGCCAGCCAATAGCAGGGCACAAGGAGACAAACAACCATTCACGCTCATACTCATATCTAGGGGCAATTTAGAGTGTCCAATCAGCCTACCATGCATGTCTTTGGAATGTGGGAGGAGGAACCCGGAGTACCTGGAGAAAACCCATGCAGGCCCGGGAGAACATGCAAACTCCACACAGGTGGATCGACCTGGATTTGAACCCAGGACTCCAGAGCTGTGAGGCCAACGCGCTAACCACTCACACACCGGACCGCCCCACCACCATATTCTTGAATTAAATTAATAAAAATGCCTCTACTGTCAAAGGCAATCATCGTTGGATCGATTTTTCTCCAAATGTAACGTAATTTTTAATTGTGAATTTACATGAGTTTGCCCGTATGTTTACCCAGCAGCCAACAGTTGTCCTCCTCCTTAGCAAATGTTTTTGCATGTCTTATTAAATTTAATGTCTAAATAAATAATGTTCTGATTTTTTAATTCTTTATGTTGTATTTCATATAAAATTAGTATACATTGATCAATTTTAAAGGACTTGGGGGGTTAGTATTGGGGATTTTACAATGCTTTCAATGAATTTGAGATTTGAAACTTAAAATGCTCTCTATTTACAAAAAAAATCCAAGTTAAGAAACCACTTTTCATTCATTCATTCATTTTCTGAGCCACTTATCCTCACAAAGGTCGCGGGGTGTGCTGGAGCTTATCCCAGCTGGCCAGAGGCAGGGGACACCCTGAATCGGTGGCAAACCAATCGCAGGGCACAAGGAGACAACCATTCACGGAGACATTCATACCTAGGGGCAATTTAGAGTGTTCAACTAGCCAACCATGCATGTTTTTGGAATGGTGGAGGAAACAGCAGTATCCAGATAAATCCCATGGAAGCCCGGGGAGAACATGCAAACTCCACACAGGGGGACCGACCTGGGTTTGAACCCAAGACCCCAGAACTGTAAGGCTGACGTGCTAACAACTCATCCGCCGGGCCGCTTACGAAACCACTTCTGGAACGAATCAATTGGTTAAGTAGAGGTACCACTGCATTAGCTAACATTCAAACATGTTTTCAACCTATTTAACTAATTTTACATATTACTGCATATGTTGGATGATGGCCCCCAAATAAATAAAACAACCCAAATACAACAAGAAAGAAATTGATCAGAAAAAGTTCCAAGTAAAATCTATCCAATTTTACAGGTCCTATGAAATGGTCTTACAAGGAGAACTCTACAGTATAGGAGTAATCAGTTGGTAATGGTTCCCAGGTCAGAAATGTTTTAAAGTTGGTGGATTTCCAAGTGACCTTCTGTGCACTGGGATAAAAGCCTGCAAAAATAAAAGCACAAATCTTTGAAATTAATCACTTTAGTACAACTACAACTGTAAATGATTTTAACAAAAATCTCTGAAGCTTTAAATAAGACAAAAGTCATTTTGCGGCCCCCTACTCGACAAGTACAATATTAATGCGGCTCTAAAGTCATTGCTTTGTGTGTGTTTTTTTAAACACTTCAACCTTTGGACATGCATAAACTAGAATTAAAAACATTTTTTGTTAACTGAAAAATATACAATATTTAAAAAACATTTTCTGAATCGCTTTATCCACACTAGGGTGGCGGGGGTGCTGGAGCCTATCTCAGCTGTCTTGGGGCCAAAGGCGGGGGACATCCTGAATTGGTGGCCAGCCAATCACAGGGCACAAGGAGACAAACAACCATTCTGGCTCACACTCATACCTAAGGGCAATTTAGGGTGTCCAATCAGCATACCATGCATGTCTTTGGAATGTGGGAGGAAACCGGAGTACCTGGAGAAAACCCACGCAGGCCCGGGTAGAACATGCGAACTCCCTCACAGGTGGATCGACCTGGATTTGAACCAAGGTCTTCCACTGTGAGGCCGACGCGCTAACCACTCAGTTGCCGGGACAAAATAATTAAAGTGCCGCCTCGTGGTGTAGTGGCTCACTCGCCTGTCTTTGATACAGGGAGACGCGGGCTCAATTCCCGCTGGTGGCAGTGTGAATGGTCATTTGTCTCTCTGTGTGCCCTACGACTGACTGGCGACCAGTCCAGGGTGTAGTCTGCCTTTCGCCCGAAGACAGCAGGGTTAGGCTCCAGCAACCCCTGCAACCCTTCCAAGGATGGGCGGTATGGAAGATGAACGAATGAAAGGAAAATATTTAAATGTCTTTTAATGATAGAAACCTACCGTATTTACTCGCATTTAAGCCGCTTTTGTCGGAGAAAAAAATGACTGAATCTAGGGTACGACTTATATGCGCATAAAAACACGACATGCAAAAAACTGCAAGTTGGAGATGCCGTCACACGATGATGTCACGAAAAAAGGGTGCCAAAGGCGCCGTGACGTCATGACGCAAGCGAATGCAGCGATACTTTCATTTATTTCAAAATAAAGAAAATGTAAACAGATAAAACGCTGAAGAAAATGTATTTTGACGTCTATGAATGAAATTCAAGAAAAAAAACATACGTATCTTGCATAAAACGTGAAAAAACTCATGCTCCCGTCACTGCTCCCTCGGGGCACAGCCATCTTACCTAGGGCACTGCCGTCTAAACCTGGTTAAACGTGCTCTGACTCGCCAAACGCGAGTAGCCTTAATTTTGAAATAAAACAAAATTCCATTTTGATTGTTATAAATTTTCCTATGTTGTTTTCATTAAAAGGCAGGTGATATCCTTCTTTTCGTTCAGGCACCTAGACGGACACCTTGGGGTCCTAGAGTTGTAGTCTTTAGTAGAGAGCACCACGAATGTTTCCAGCGGAGTTTGATTCAGTGTCCATCAAACTGTTGTCAAAGAAGAATGCTCTACATTGTCAATTACTTGGATATGATATAAAAGAAGCTGAAGAATCATCTGTGTGCCTTTGTCTCACTCTTTGACCGACCGGAATATCTGGGTAAATGAGGTGTCCGAGCACTATCAAAGAACATCACAACGCTAAGTTAACTCGCTAATATATATATATTTTTTCTTTCCAAGATGGCGCTGTTCACGCGGCAGCCAGTGGCAGTAGCTTTGTCCACTCTTATTTGTTTTTCGTGTTTTACAGCCCTTCTATCTTTTTTTAATTACATTTTAATATTTCTTAATACATTCCTTTTTACTTTACTTTGTACTTTATACTTTTTAATTTAATGTGTTTACAACTTTCCTTGTTCTGTTAGCCTGGCTTCATTCTGCCACTTCTTTTTTGGAACCATTCAGCCATGCCTACGCTGTCATACACGTGGGACTAGCTGTTACAATATGCAGCAGAAGAGGCAACACCTCAATGTAAAAATTGGAAATTCGGAGCTGTACAAAAGTGCCGGGAGAAGAAGCAACGCTTCTGACCAACCATTCCATCATGGGATAAGATGGAAGAGCTGTCGGCGCTTACCAGGCCGGAAACGGAGTCAAGGGGTTCGACTTCAGCTCCAGACTACTGAGGAACTGTGTGGATAAGCTTGGAAGAGTGACTCTGCATATTCTCTACCTCGGTCACAGTCTGTTCCCCATCTTGTGGAAGACTTCCTGTGTGTGGTTCCAGTTTTTGTCCAACTTTACAATGTATTTTTGAGTCTGTATCCGTTTTTGCTACTGCAACCAAGATGGCGCCGTTCAAGTGGCAGCCGGTGGCGGTAGCTCCGTCCACTCTTGCTCCTTTTGTGTTTTTGCTGCTTTTCTGTCTTAATGATTTGATTTGGTGATTCTTAATGATCCCATTTGCTTTGCACTTTGTGCTTTTGCTTTGTTGTTTTGCGACCTTTGCGACTGTACAGACGCTCCCCTACTTACGAACGCAATTGGTTCCGAGCGATTGTTCATAAGTTGAATTTGTTTGTAAGTTGATTCAGTGCTATATTTTGTATTATAATTTATGTTTAAGGCCGATATAAGTATATTGAAGGTTTATATAAGTGCATTTGTATGTTTAAGGCTTGTATAAGTAACACGCATTGGTTTGTACTGAAAAAAAACATTTAATAAAATGGAGAGAATATGTACAGTACTGTAGAGAGAGAGAGAGATTTATGTATTAGAAACTGGCCAAAAGAAGCGACCTAATGACGATTGCACAGTTTTCTTCTTTTTTTTTCATCATAAATGATGCGGTAGCACTGTATGGCATCATTCAATTGATTTGCAAACTTTGTGCAACGTTCAATATTTGGGTCCTGCTGCTCGATCTTTCTGTTTATAAATGGTACTGACGGTCGAACGATTCAATGCCCGTGAAACGCTCACCACTCTCACGCGCATCAAGCTTCGTTATTATTGCCACTCGTTTCAAATGAAATGGCTTGCCTCTTCCTTGCAACTCCCTCAATAGAAGCCTTTAGCTTTTTACCAACCATATTCAATATTGGATGCATGAGATATTTAATGATACAAATGAAAAAGGTTCTTTGCACACTGGAGATACATTCACGCACTTCCGCATTGCAACGAAGAAGAAGGTAGATGCTGGGTGAGCTGAGCTCTCACAGCGCCAGGCGTCGGTATTAGCGGCGGAAAGAAGTACTACTCCGAAAAAGGCGCGAAATACAAAATTGGACTTGCGAACATTTTTGGACTTAAACGCAATTTGTAGACATGTTCGTATGTACCGTTGTTCGTAAGTTGAATGTTCCTAAGTAGGGGAGCGTCTGTACTGTGTAATTTATAGCTATGCCTTTCCTTTATCTGCATTCTCACCCTCTTGCTACTGTCACAATGAAATGTCCCGAATACGGGATGAATAAAGTTATCCAATCAAATATTGACTTTTTTTCGTTGTATTTCTTGTTTGAAAGTGACAAGTATTGGATTAATATGAACCAACGAAAGAATTTAGATATTTTGACATTAAAAGCAATATGCCTGCCACAACATCTTAAACTTCTGGTAAGAAAATTGTAGTTTCTGTAATTAGAAAGCATCCGGTTCGCATCAAGATAGACTTTTCAAATTTCATACCGTATTTTTACACCTATAAAACGCACCATGTGATAGGGCGCAGTCTCATTTGCGGGTATATTTTCAGTTTTTTATCAATACACAGGACACTTCATTTGAAAAGGTGCTAGCATGGCACTGGGCTAGCGTAGTTATGCTAGCCACTAGCGTACTTACGTTATGCCAGCTGCTAGCGTACGTGTTTTTTTCTTTTAAAGACAGCACGAGCAAAACTAAGTTTGACAATGCTTTAGTAAAAGGTACACTCTGATTTAAAGAGTGTGGTGTTTAACATGCTAGGCTCCTCTGTCAGTCAGAGTTGTGTATTCCGCGAACTTGATTCCAGCTTTGGCGAAAGCTCGAACAACAGTGCTGGCCGAAATTTAAGCCGAGTCATCCACAATCAATTGTAACTCGCAACATCTATCACTCCCAAGCCTTTGATTCTCCTCGCTGTTATATCGGCATCGACAATTCATTCCAAATCGCCACGTAACTCTTGCGACGCTGCCTGCGCCAACTACGAAGTTGGCCATCCGTTATCAATCTGTTAGCAAGGCTGTTAAATTGTGTTCGATCCATGGCTTCAGTCCATTTTCCAAGCGTTCACACCAGCGTTCTGTTGTCATTCACATCAGGCATTTCCTCTGTATAGCTCTAATATGCTGTTTCTTTGTGTATTGAGTGTTTTTGAGGGTTAAAAGCGCTGCGAGCACACAGAAGTCAAATGCCTTGCCACACCTGTGGGATGTTTTGAATGGATTTACTGTAATGCTTGAAATGCGCGGGGAGGCTATTTTTAGGGTGAACGTCCGCTGGGTTGATCGCAATAAGTAGCGTGCCGGCAAGAAATAAAACCAGTCACTCAAACGGTCAGGGCCATACAAAAATTGAATTCATTGCACTGACAAGGCACACTGACCGATTGGGCCTATTGACCATTTTAGAGAAAAAAAATAGACTTTTAAGTAGGCCCTATAGGTGTGAAAATACGGTATTTATTTATTTTACTTTAAAAAGAAAAAAAAAACATTGAATATTACAATTTTTGGATAAAAAATTGGCAATTTTAAGGAAAGGGAAAAACAATAAAGACTATCTCATCTCATTTTCTGAACCGCGTTATCCTCATTGAACCGCTTTATCCTCATTAGGGTGGCGGGGGGTGTTGGAGTCAATCCCAGCTGTCTCCAGGCCAGAGGCAGGGGACACCCTGAAACGGTGGCCAGTCGAGGGGAAATTTAGTGTCCAATCAGCCTACCATGTATGTTTTTGGAATGTGGGAGGAAACCGGAGTACCCGGAGGAAACCCACGCAAGCCCGGGGAGAACATGCACACTCCACACAGGTGAACCGACCTGGACTTGAACCCAGGACCCCAGAACTGTGAGGCCGACGCGCTAAACACGCGCTCCACCGGGCCGCCCCAATAAATACTAGTCTCCATATTTCTATAATCTTCATTTCAATTTTATCATAAAACATAAGGTCAACACAAGGTTTGATGTGTATGAGAAATGTATCTACTTTCGTGTTGAAGACCTTTTGGTTTTCCAATGACAAACTTCTGTTTTAATTATTAATTTTATTACTGTTATTAGCACATAATTCCTTCAATAGCTCCAGAGCCATTTGTCGTAGTGACACCAAATTAACAGCAAGTGATGGTGATATCCTTCTGTTTATCGAACACCTTTTAGTTTTTCAATGACACACTCAATTTATTAATTGTAAATTTATTACTTTATTAGCACACATTTTCTTCAATAGCTCCCAAGCCATTTCACATATTGACACCAAACTAACAGAAGTAATGAGTGATTAATATTTTGTCGCATATAAGCTGTATTTGTAACAATAAAAAAAGATGACTGAATCAAGGGTGTGCACAAAACTTACAGCATTGCTATATTATTTTTCACCAGTAGATGTTGGCAAATTAACATTTACTATTTGTTGGTTATTTTCTCTTTTGCAGAAAGAAAACCTTTACTGAATGAGTTGGATTGGATTGGATTGGATAACTTTATTCATCCCGTATTCGGGAAATTTGTTTGTCACAGTAGCAAGAGGGGGAGGATGAAGAAATAGGAAAGGCATTTTAAACATAAATAGATAGGTAATAAGTAAGTTAATAAATAAATACATGAATAAATATATAAATAAATAAGCGTGTTGCTGAAATATATATATATATATATATATATATATATATATATATATATATATATATATATATATATATATATATATATACACACACACGTGTACATTCATATATATATATATATACATACATACACATAGATGTACATTCATGCATTCGGTAGGTCTTAACACTCAGCCATTTTTTATTAAAGAGCCTGACAGCTGATGGAAGGAAGGATCTGCGGAAGCGCTCCTTCCTGCAATGAGGGTACCGCAGTCTATTGCTAAAAGAGCTTCAGAGGGACTCCACAGACTCATGCAGGGGGTGGGAGGTGCTGTTCATGATGGACATCATCCTGGTCAGCATCCTCCACTCTCCCACTTCCTCCACAGAGTCCAAAGGACAGCCCAGAACAGAGCTGGCCCTCCTGACCAGCTTATTCAGCCTGTTCATGTCCCTCTCCATGCTCCCAAATGCCCAACAGAGCACTGCATAAAACACTAGATGTCACCACAGTGTCGTAAAAAGTCCTCAGCAGTGTCCTGCACACTCCAAAGGATCGTAGACTCCTCAGTAGGTAGAGGTGGCTCTGGCCTCTTTTATACAGGGCATCTATGTTTGTGGACCAGTCTAGTTTGTTGTTGAGGTGAACACCCAGGTACTTAAAATTCTCCACGATTTCAATGTCATTCTCAGCGTGCTTCCCGTGTTCTCCAGGTGTGAAAGAGACCTGTGCATCAGGCAGGTGGTAGCATCTTCCACACCAATGCCTGGACGATAGGCGAACTGCAGAGGGTCCAGCTCTGCATTCATCAGGGGGCTGAGGTGATTGAGGATGATTCTCTCCAATGTCTTGATCAGGTGAGAGGTTAATGCTACCGGCCTCAAGTGGTTTGGCTCTCTGGGGTTCGCTGTCTTTGGAACTAGGACCACACAGGAAGTTTTCCACAAGGTGGGGACCTTCTGCAGACTGAGGCTGAAAATATACAGAATCACTTTGCCAAGCTGATCCGCACACTCTCTCAGTAGTCTGGAGCTGAGGCCGTCTGGACCGGTAACCTTCCTTGCCTCGATCTTCTTTAGCTGTTTAATCACCTGATCGACAGTAATGCAGAGACCTGTGGAAGAGGGGGAGGAGAAAGAGGGGGGGAGTTGCTTCTGGTCTGGAGGGTCAGGGGAGTGGGGGCAGGGCTGAATCTGTTAAAGAACTGATTCAGTTCATTGGCCCACTCCCTGTCTCCGGACTCCGGGTCTCTTTCACTGTTGCCTCCATGGCCCGAAATGGTCCTCAAGCTCCTCCAGACCTCTTTGGTGTTGCCTCTCTGGAGTTGGTTCTCTAGCTTCCTCCTGTAGATGGTCTTTCCCTTCCTTATCTCTCTCTTCAGCTCCTTCTGGCCCATTTACAGACTCTTTCTCCCCAGACCCAAAAGCCCTCTTCTTCTTGTTCAGGAGGGCCCTTAGGTCCCTGGTGACCCACGGCTTGTTGGAGAAACAACGGACCTTCTTGGAGGGTACAATGTTCTCAACACAGAAGTTAATATAATCTGTGATGCAGTGGGTCAAGCTGTCAATGTCTTTCCCATGTGAATTGCACAGCACCTCCCAGTCAGTGGTCTCAAAACAGTCCCTCAGTACCATGCTGGTCTCCTCGGTCCATCTTTGTATGATCCTCGTGGTAGGTTTTATTTTCCTCACCATAGGGATGTAGGTGGGGATCAGATGGACCAGGTTGTGGTCTGAGCGGCCCAGTGGGGGCAGGGGGATTGAGCTGTATGCCTCCTTTCTGTTGGCATACAGCAGGTCCAGAGTTTTTTGTTCCCTGGTGTGGCACTTCACATACTGAGTGAAGGTGGGGAGAGTAGAAGCCAAGGGAGCATGGTTAAAATCACCAGAGATAAGAAGGAGCGACTGGGGGTGTGACGTCTCCAGCCAGGACACAGTAGCGTGAAGCAGCTCGCGAGCGACTGCTGCATCAGCCAAAGGAGGTATATACGCAGTTATTACGATAACATGCGAGAACTCCTGGGGGATGTAAAACGGCCTGATGCTAACAGCTACTAGCTTGATATCTCGAGTGCAAAGTTGCTCTTTCACAGTAATATGCCCGGGCTGCACCATTTACTATTAATAAAAACAGCCAGTCGTGTTGGTTCATTCAGCCAGGTCTCCGTGAAGCACATAATGCAGATTATCCGATATTGTCGTTGTTGTTTGGTAAGCACCGTTAGCTCTTCCATCTTATTGGGGAGAGATCTTACATTCCCCATAATAATAGATGGAATGCTGGGTCTGAAGCGTTGCTTTCTCTCCTGACTTTTTCGTCCAGCTCTGCATCCTCTTCTCTTCCTCCTCTTTAACTCCGCGAGGAGGTCCAGGGGAATCCAGGTGTTGCCTAGCGCAAACAGCTGATCCTTAGTGTAAGACAGCGGAGGCATGGCTGAGTGGCTCAAAAATGTAATGTCCAGAATTTGCAAAGATAAACTAAACTAATAGATCAAAGACTGCCTCTCACACAACTTGAGTCTTGGAGTAGAGTCTTGAAAGTAAAGTTTTAAAACATTAAAGTATGGAATATAATATATAAAGTAAAGTAACAAGTAAAATCTTAAGAGACAATAAAACGTAAAAATAAAGGATAAAAAAGCTGTAAAAAAGCTGTAAAAACACAGAATACGAGGGAGGGTTTAGGGAGCTACTGCAACAAGCAGCCGCTTTGAATGGCGCCTATGATGCTGGGTGTGGGAGTTACTAACTTCCTTATGATATTGACCCTAATAATGTTTTTTTGATTCATACAGTACCCCAAAAATACCACGTGCGGTGATTGTTCTTAAGATTTTCCCTTAGAAGTAAAACATTTGTACTCCCTATTAAAACCAGGAAAATGGAGGTGAAAATTGTGAATCAGGGGGCGGCTTCAAACTGAGAAATTGTAAAATTTAATGATTTTAAGGCAATTTTAAGGGTGCGGCTTGTACGTGGGGGCGGCTTATATGTGAGAAAATATGGTACCTTCTGTGTATCGAACACCTTTTAGTTGTTCAACGACACACTCAATTTATTAATTATTAATGTATTACTGTTATTAGCACCTATTTTGTTCTACAGCTCCCAAGTCTTTTGACATATTGACACCAAATTTACAGAAAATATAGTTGATTACCTTCTGTTTCTAGTACACCTTTGAGTTCTTTTTAACAACACACTTAATTTATTAATGATTAATTTATTACTGTTATTAGCACATCATACTTTGTTCAACAGCTCCCAAGTCTTTTGACGCATTGACACCAAATTAACAGAAAATATAGTTGATTACCTTCTGTTAATCATACACGTTTTAGTTTTTCAACGACACACTTAATTGATTAATTATTAATTTATTACTGTTATTAACATCTATTTTGTTCAACCACGTTCAAGTCTTTTGACGTATTCACACCAAATTAACAGAAAAGAGAGTTGATTACCTTCTGTTTATCGTACACCTTTTAGTTTTTGAACGACAATGCATTTATTAATAATTAATTTCTTACTGTTATCACCTATTTTTTTCCAATAGCTCGCAGGCCATTTGACCTAATGACCACAAATCAACGCAAGTGATGGTGTTAGGAGCAGGCTGCTGCTGTTTTTCCCGACTCTCGTTTGTCCCTCCTGCCTTGCCGTTATGTTCGCGCAGCTGTGCGTGATTTATAATTAGTCCCTGATTTGTGTATTTAAACTCCACTGAGTTTATTGTCATATTCGGATCGTCTGCGTAGATTCCCTTACCATGCCGCCACGCTACCTTGCTCTTCGATTCCACTTGTTTTCCCTAGTACGATTTGGTTTCATGTTTCGTTTCACAAGTCCTTGTTATTTTGTAAAGTCCCTCCTAAGTTATTAAAGTTTTGGTTTGGAGCACAATTTGCCTCGTCCTCGCCTGCTTCCCCGCGATTGGGTCCTAATCCCTCCTACCTCGCCACGACGTCTCCCGTGGACGTAACAGATGGCAGATTCCCCCGTTTATTGTGCACCTTTTAGTTTTTCAATAACCCACTCCATTTATTAATTACCGTATTTTCCGCACTTTTAGGTGCACCTAAAAGCCTTCAATTTTTCAAAAGCTGACTATGCGCCTTATAATCCGGTGCGCATTATATGGACCAATATTAATCCGCAACAGGTCTCACAACTACGGTAAGCAGTCGGCGACTCCATTTTCCCCTATGCGCGGTGCATGCTGGGATATATACCGTATTTTCATGACTATAAGGCGCACTAAAAAGTCTAAAATTTTCTAAACTCTAAAGCCTGACTGAGAACACTTCTTGCCGACACGTTTCTTATATAGAGAGAAGGCAGACGTGGGTGGGGTCAGACGCTAAAGGCACAGCCCTACAAGGTAGCCGTATATAGTGTGGGCATTGTTTATTGCAAAACAATTTCGGTTTGGTTTCCAAGCCCCCCCGAAGCAGCGGTGAAAAACCAAGTCACGAAAATGAACTCTGAGCTTGCCGTCATTCCCGGAGGCTTAAGTAAAGCCCCGGGCTACTTACGCCACTATTTGCGAATGGATTGTGGCCGCCTGGACTAACGTGTCTGCTTGCACGGTTGTTAAAGGCACTAACAACAGATGCTTGAAAACTGCTGGACATCGGCATCAACACAGCTTTACGAAGGGTGGCAGGCAGCGCCGGGCTAGTTACGCTACTATTTGCGAATGGATTGTGGCCGCCTGGACTAACGTGTCTGCTTGCGGTGTTGTTAAAGGCACTAACAACAGATGCTTGAAAACCGCTGGACATCGGCATCAACACAGCTTTACGAAGGGTGGCAAGCAGCGCCAGGCTAGTTACACTACTATTTGCGAATGGATTTTGGCTGCCTGGACTAACGTGTCTGCTTGCATGGTTGTTCGAGCTTTTGCCAAAGCCGGCATCATTTCTGTGGAGCCACATGGCAATGACAGTGACTCTGACAACGAAGAGAGGGAACCCAGCGTTTTCTATGACTCCTTTGGACAATTGTTCAATTCGGACACAGAAAATGAGGACTTTGATGGATTTGTGGGTGATGATGACGAGAGTACATTGTAAAATGGCTAAATAAAGTACAACCGAACTCAGTTTTGCTTCTGTTGCCTTTTTAAAAACGTGTTTTTAGCGTGTGTCCGTATGTTTAAGCTGGTGTATGTTTAAGCTGGTGTATGTTTTGCCATGCCTGGCTGCGTGTTTTAGTGCGGTGCGCCTTGTGTGTGTGTCAAATACAGAAATAGCACTCGTTACTGACACCGCACCTTTAAGTGCACCATATAGTCATGAAAATACGGTAGTTCTTTTGTCAATCCACTGGTATGACAGCGAGCACACTAATTCGATGCTCTCCGTCATTCCGAATGGATTGAGAAAAGAACTCCAGCCGCTAGAGTGGCCTCAACAGAGCATTCAAAGCTACACTGCGAACTATATATTATATATGGATCAATATTGAGCCGGAACAGGTCTCGCAACTACGGCAAGCAGCCACCGAGTCCATTTCCTCTATTTCCCTCCATGGACGACATACACCACTATCTGCAGTGGACCGTAAATGCCGGGCTGATGTATCAGTTTCATCTGTGGTTCGAGCTTTCAAGAAGGCAGGAATTATCATTCAGCTGCCAGACAACCAGAGCGACACGGACTCGATTAATGACGAATTTGATGAGATGGAGATTGGCGTGTTGGATGCCGCATTCGCCTAGCTATTCAATTCGGATACTGAAGACGAATAATTCGAGGGATTCATAGATGAAGAATGAACTAATAAAGTGAGCTTTACGTGTTTCTTTTGTGTTTACAATTGAACAAGGTTGGTCATATTGTGAATACATATGGATCTCAACAGCTGAATGTTATAGTGCCTCATTGT
The DNA here is from genome assembly GCF_051989625.1 of Stigmatopora argus. Taxonomy (NCBI): domain Eukaryota; kingdom Metazoa; phylum Chordata; class Actinopteri; order Syngnathiformes; family Syngnathidae; genus Stigmatopora; species Stigmatopora argus. The sequence goes on from NC_135403.1 coordinate 1,974,978, forward strand.
GTACGTGAGAGCACGCACAGTTCACCTGTGAACAACTTGAGTTATTATTTGAGTTATTCATGTTGTTATGGCTTTGCACTATCACGAGTTTTACTATATTGAGATTGCACTAATGTTTAATGTACCGTAACAGCATCAGAATGATTTTTATGTGTTTACTGAATGGAGTTCCGCTCCAATATGTGATATAAATGTTGCACTTACATGTTATACCTTGCTGTTGTTAAAAGATAAACCGTGTCATGAAAATACTAATACTTTACCTCGTAAAAAATAATAAAACAGTTGTTTATTCATTTTGGGAGTGAATGGATTTGTCAGAAAGCTGATTTGTAATCTATTAATAAAGTTTGACTGACCTAGCTGACTGTTTTGTTGACATTCCCTTTAGCGTAGCACCATCTAGTGCAGGGGTGTCAGACTCGGGTTGGTTCGCGGGCCGCGTTAACGTCAACTCGATTTCATGTGGGCCGGACCATTTTAGATATATTTAGATTTTTTTAAATAAATGGATTAAAAGAACTGGATTAAAAGCCCGGAATATTCAGTTTTTCATAGATCTAAAACAATGTTAATTTTAACTTTTTATATATATATATTTTTAGATTTTACAAAATGATTTTTGAACTGAAAACAATGAAAAATTGATTAAAAAATTACTATTATTGATTTAAAAGGGGTAAAATCAGGAAATTTAATATACATCTATACTCTTCATTTTAATTTGATCCTAAAACAGAAAGTCGGCACTCATGATTTACTTTCCCAGGCCACACAAAATGATGCGGTGGGCCAGATTTGGCCCCCGGGCCGCCACTTTGACACACTAGTGCAGGGGTGGCCAACCCGCGGCTCTAGAGCCGCATGCGGCTCTTTGGCTGATTTCATGCGGCTCTTTAAGCGATATTCTGGCGTAAGGCGTAAGTGTAAACCATGGTCAAACACACCGTAACAACCCCATTCAAGAGATTAATTTACCCGACCGCTAGATTCACGAGATCCACCAACTTCAGCAAATACCGCACTATCGCCACATACGGCGCTGTACGGAGCCACTGTCCGACCGCAAACGCCACTATTAGCCACAAATAATGCTCAGAATTGCACCAAACTTCATCAATAGTACACACAGGGTCCCAGCACGTAGTCCGAGCCGTCAAACAGCTGCTAGTTTAGCCTGTTACCTGCACTCGGGGATCCACTCGTCGGGGCTTCAGGGGCTTTCACATGACAAGCTTAAAAAATGCTTCGCTGGCGCTGCCATTCATTAACACTAGGTGGCGCACTGACCAGGTGAGCCAGTTTGAATTGAAAAGAAGAAGAATAACGTCTGATGTAATGTCAAACGCGCGAGATTATTTGAGTTGTAAATAATTTGTTTCAAGCGCTCTCAAAATGGCAGGAAAAAAAATGCACAGCCAAACGAAAATATGAAGAAGAGAACAGGACATTTTTAACAGAGTGGGAGAATTTATATTTTTTTGTTGAACGTAATGGCAAGCCATTCTGCCTTATATGTCAGGCATCATTGGCGCATTTCAAAGCTTCAAATCTTCAGCGTCACTTTAACTCAATCCATCCTTACATCGACGAGGAATTTCCAAAAGGGACTGAACCTCGCAAGCAGAGGTTGGTCACTTTGAAAAGTCAGGCAGAAAAGCAGATGCAGTTTTTCAAAAAATTAACAAAACACTCAAAAACCATAACTCTTGCTTCATATCAACTGGCTTGGAACATCGCACAGGCTAAAAAGCCATACAGTGAAGGGGACTTCATAAAAAAATGCCTTAATGACGCTGTTGAAATCTTGTCTCCTGAAGACAACAAACTAAAACGAAGCATATCAGATGTCCAACTCTCGCGCCACACTGTTGAACGCAGAATATCGGACATTAACACTGCTATTGAATCACAGTTGCACTCTGACCTTCAAGCATGTGAGTATTTTAGTGTGGCATTGGATGAGAGTTGTGACATACAGGACAAGCCTCAGTTAGCAATTTTTGCACGGTCTGTATCAAACGAATGTATGATCAAAGAAGAATTCCTTGATATTGTGCCATTAAAAGACAGAACACGTGGCATAGATGTGAAAGAAACGATGATGGCTGCATTTGCAAAAGCGAACCTGCCCATAGCAAAACTAACTGCAATAGCCACGGATGGAGCGCCGGCCATGATCGGATCCGTGAACGGGCTTGTGGGGCTATGTAAAACTGATCAAACATTTCCCGACTTTTGGAATTTCCATTGCATCATCCACAGGGAGCAACTAGTGTCTAAATCATTGAATTCAGACAACGTCATGAAGCCTGTGATGGAAATCGTGAACTACATCCGCACACACGCGCTTAACCACAGGCAATTCAGGAGTCTCATCGCTGAGCTGGACCAAGGGCTTCCAGGTGACCTGCCGCTGCACTGCACTGTGAGGTGGCTGTCAAAAGGCAAAGTGCTCTCTCGCTTCTTTGAGCTTTTGGATGCCGTGAAACTGTTCATGGAAGAGAAGGGCAAGGACTATCCCGAGCTCTCGGACCTCGAGTGGATTATGGATCTGGCATTTTTGGTCGACATGCTGTGGCACTTGGACAGACTGAACCTGACCCTGCAAGGCAAGTTAAAAATGCTGCCTGACCTCGTGCAATGTGTGTTTGCGTTTATCAACAAACTGAAACTGTTCAAGACGCAAATTCAAAAAAAAGATTTAACGCATTTTCCCACTCTGCTGAAAGCCAGTGAACATGTCACCAGTGCCGCCCTGAAAAAGAAAAGAGACAGATATGCAACGCTGATTGAAAACTTGCACGAAAGCTTTGTGACCCGCTTCCGTGATCTACAACTGAAAAGACCACAGATTACGTTCCTTGTCGACCCATTTAATGCGGAGATGGACTGTTTGAAAATCCCGCTCGTCACAGATGAGGCTGCGGCGGAGTTGGAGATGATTGATCTTTGTGAGGAGGATCAACTGAAAGCTGTTTTCAGGGAAGGGACCATTGAGTTCTGGAAACGTGTTCCGATGGAAAAATACCCCAACATCAAACGAGCTGCGCTAAAGATCCTGTCGATGTTTGGGTCAACGTACGTCTGCGAGTCTGTGTTTTCCACCCTGAAACATGTGAAATCAAAGCATCGATCTGTTTTGACTGACACTCATGTGAAAGAGTTGCTTCGAGTGGCAACAACGGAATACAAGCCAGATTTGAGGAGGATTGTTCAGGACAAGGAATGCCAGAAGTCCCACTAAGCAGCATAGTAAGAGAAAAATGTCATTGAAAATTGTTATATTTTTGTTTGTGGACTTGCTTTAACTGAGAGTTTATGTGTGTGTGTGTGACAGTGCACACAATGTTAACTGTTGAAAAAAATAACTGTCATTATCTTGCTGTGGGTCATTTTCAATAATTCTGGCTGTGCAGAGGTCTGTGTGTGCCCATGTATGATGTGGCTCTTTGCAGTAACACAGTAAAAAAAGTGGCTCTTAGTCTCTGACTGGTTGGCCACCCCTGCACTAGTGGATGCATAAAGTAACCCCAGCGCTATATTTATATGGTGAAAAGGTGGTTGGGTGAAAGGGGATATCATGATTAAAGCAGGACAATACAATAATCAGTCGGCCACGATGTTCGTCTCCTACCAGTGACCGAGACGATCCAGATCAGAGCCGAAATGGATAAAACGAAATTGGTTTTACAAAAAACGTACTTTAAAAAAAAATCCTGTTCAAAAGTTATTATATGGCGTACACAATTTGAAATTATCAAAAAATTTATAAAATACGGGAAAACGTATAAGTTGACAGGTATGCAATGTGCAGGAAAAATCAATGGCGTAATTTTATTTTATTTATTTAAAGAGTGACGTTTATTTGTCAAAATTGCATTTTCATATATTATTAAATTGCAATTCGAAAGAAAGGGAATTGAAATCCACTGCCCGAAGCGCTCGACTGGGATTCGGCTGTGACGTAGTGCTCTGTTCACGCGCTCTTTGCCGTAAAAGCTGAACAAAGAGGGAAACTGAAAATGAAGCGCGGCTGGCTTGACTACGGAAAAGAGAAACGGCGGCTCACTTGACTGCAGGACTTTCTGTATTGTCTCCGTTTATCTTCAAATCCTCCAGAACAGGAAACGAGCACATGGCATTGTGGGCACGAGGTCAAGAGCGAACGCCAAACACTTGCTATACACGTGTTTCTCAATTTCCATTCTATATTCTAGTCCAGGGGTATCAAACTCATTTTTTTGTCGCGGGCCACATGGTAGTTTCGATTACATCCGGAGGATCGTTATGTCTTCCAACTAGGCTGCCGAAATTAATCGATTAATAAATTGACAGCTTTCTCGATCGTGCTAATCGATACATCATTTTTGTACATTCAAATTAGTATAATTTTTTTGCAATTATTGATTTAAAATGAGGAAACACAGGAAATAATCTACAATCTTCATTTGAATTTCATCATAAAACAGAAAGTTGGCACTCATCATTTACTTTCTCGGGACACACAAAATGATGCGGCGGGCCAGATTTGGCCCCCGGGCCACCACTTTGACACGTGTTCTAGTCCTTCAAAAAGTGTTTTTTGAGTCACAAGTTCCCTGATTTTACTTCGTGCAATGTTTATTATTATTTTTAAGTGTTTCTGTGTTTTATTTAAGAATGACCAGTTATTCCATTTAACTGGGTGGATTATTACACTAAATACACTGTTACATTGGCGGTTAATTTCGTTTAATAAATTGACAATAATATCGCTAAACGGGAATAATTTTTGAGACAATATATCGTCCATTAAAATTTGTTATCGCGACAACCCTTGCCCTACATCACTATTTTAAGAGAAAAATATCACCGTTTAAAATATGCAGGTCAACGGAGTATCGCTGTATGATAATACAATATTCCCACAAAAAAATACAACGTGCGTTTTTTTATGTAAATATAATTAAAAGAAATATTTACTGGCATTTACAAATATCAAAATGAGCGGACTTTGGAAAAACTCACCTGTGACGGAGTTTGAGGCAAGAAAGACGAGTACTTGAAGTGCCAGGGCTGCTATTGTTTGTTTTGTCATCACCATTTTGTAATTAATCAAAATAAAGTAAGGTTTATACAATCCAAATGTGTCAAATTTAGGTTGCTCATCGAAGTTGAGTCTGTAGTTAAAGTGTCGATTCGCCCAGCTCCTTTATACACTGCGGTCAAGCCGTTCTTCACTCAGAAAAATGTAGTCAAGCTCGCCGCCCCTCTTTTGGATACTTGTTTTAATTATGTGCATTACGGTAATGTAATGTGGTGGCTTCGTTCATTTCACTGTCATTCCAGCTGTAGTATTCATTCATCTTACTCGAAAGGGTTGTCGGAGCCTAACCCAGCTGATTTCGGGCGAAAGGCAGACCACACCCTAGACTGGTCGCCAGTCAGCCGTAGGGCACACAGAGAGAAAAACAACCATACGCACTCAGAGAATCGACCTGCTTGCACCGAAGTCAGGTGAGTGAAGTTTTACACCACCAGGCGGCTCCCAGCTGTGGTATTCACTATATATACTAGATATACTAAACAAACTCCAGAGTCGAAGTGAATTACTCCTATCAAAATCGGACGTTTGCTAATAAAAGCTTATTTTTCTGGGGTTGTTTTTTGAATTTTTTGGGTTCTTTGTTTTTCCAATAAATTTATTTTCTGTGGTTGTTTCTTGTCGTTTTTGAATTAATGTATTTTTGGGGTTGTTTTTTGACTATTTTGGAGCCTATATATATATATATATATATATATATATATATATATATATATATATATATATATATATATATATATATATATATACATATACATATATATATATCAGTGGCGGGCGGTGCATTTTCTGGTACCGCCTTCAACGTATCAATCCAACCCTCAAAAACTATTTTATGGCTATAAAACCTCTACTGCAGCTACAGCTGCAACACATAAAAAATAATCAATGGATTAATGTACAAAAATGGGGTAAAATCCACTTCCTAGCAGCATTTCATGATTAAATACAAATACTGGAGCTTTTCAGACATTAAAACCAGGCCAGGGGGTGATTTTCCCGGGAAAAGACAGCGATGAACGTCAATGGCGTACGGGCAAACATTTCCCGAAAATGGGATAAAATCCAGCCGAAAACAGCATTTATTGATTAAATACAAATACTGCTAAGAACCGGGCCCAGAGTATCATTTCCCCGGTAAAAAGACAGCGATGAACGTCGATACGTCTATACGTAAAATGACAAAAAAATGCACTAAAATTAGGTAAAATCCACTCCCTAGCAGCATTTATTGATTGAATACAAATACTGGTGTTTTTGGGACATTTACAACCAGGCCAGGGGGGTGATTTCCTCAGGAAAAGACAGCGATGGACGTCAATGGCGAAACGACAAAAATTAAACTGGGGTAAAATCCTCATCCTAGAAGCATTTAGTGATGGAGCTTAAATACAAACACTGGAGCTTTTCAGATATCAGAACTGGGCCCACAATTGAAATATTATTTAGGAATATAGCCATATGATACTCACCAAAAATTCTTTTTAACTGTACACAATATCCATCCTCCTTTCTTTCTTCCTTCTTTCCTATCACCATCGAAGCTAATGATGAAAGTCGAGCCTGTCCCGTCATATTTCCGGCATAGTCCGTTTTGAAAATGGCCTTAAATCAACACAACAATATATTTGCTTGTGCAGCTAAGTTAGCGCACTGAAAGTGGCGCACACACCATTTTCCCGGCTGTAATTCCCGGCTGTAACAGGCTTGCTAGCTTCGGAGTTGACCGCCCTTTCTTAATGATGTCCATTTTTTTCTGGAAAAGTCCGTCTGGAAAATAGCTTTGTGAGCAAATCTGCAACAGAATCCATTTGTTTTTGCCTCTGCCGGCCATTGTGGGTGGAGTTTGCGATCTCTGGCTGCTTCACTATGGCTTTGGCCCGCCTACTAACCAATCATAGTTGGTGAAAGCAATGACGTATCCCAGCCAGCAAAATGCCAATGCGAATGAAAAAGCATTGTGGGGTTGCCAACTCGAAATCTGATTGGTTAAAAGCAACAGTCTAGTTTAATGCAGCAGAGCCCGCAGAACTGATTGTGAAGGCTTTGAGGCAGATCTGATCTGGCAACAAATAATGGCTGAAATGTGATTGGTTCAATGCTTCAATATGAAAACACACATCTGGAAGCAGTGCAACCAAGGGGAAAAGCAATGAAAGGAAGCTAACAGACCATTTGGAATAATAAGTATTGATGGACAAAATATAATATGATTCAGATATTTCTTAGGCCAGCAGAGAAGGCCTTGAACGCCCTGACGGCCCGCCACTGGTGTACATACACCTATACAAATACATACACACATATATTAGCACATATATACATACATACACATAGCTGTACATGCATGCATACGGTAGGTCTTAACACTCAGCCATTATTTTGTTAAAGAGCCTGACAGCTGATGGGAGGAAGGATCTGCGGAAGCGCTCCTTCCTGCAATGAGGGTGCAGCAGTTTATTGCTAAAGGAGCTTCGGAGGGACTCCACAGACTCATGCAGGGGGTGGGAGGTGCTGTCCATGATGGACATCATCCTGGTCAGCATTCTCCGCTCTCCCACTTCCTCCACAGAGTCCAAAGGACAGCCCAGAACAGAGCTGGCCCTCCTGACCAGCTTATTCAGCCTGTTTCTGTCCCTCTCCGTGCTCCCGCATCCCCAACAGACCACTGCATAAAACACTGTAGATGCCACCACAGTGTCGTAGAAAGTCCTCAGCAGTGTCCTGCACACTCCAAAGGACCGTAGACTCCTCAGTAGGTAGAGGCGGCTCTGGCCCCTTTTATACAGGGCATCTATGTTTGTGGACCAGTCTAGTTTGTTGTTGAGGTGAAAACCCAGGCAAATTCTCCACGATTTCAATGTTTGTACCCTGGATGTTCACCTGAGTGGTCTGTTGAGGATTCCTCCGAAAATCGATGACCATTTCCTTTGTCTTACTGGTGTTGATGTAGAGGTGGTTTTGCCTACACCAGTCAACAAAGGCTTTGATGACTCCCCTGTACTTCAGGTCGTTCCCGTCCGTCACTCGTCCAACAATAGCGGTGTCGTCAGAGAACTTCTGGAGGTGGCAGGTGTCTGTGTTATGTTTGAAGTCTGATGTGTAGAGGGAGAAGAGGAGTGCGGAGAGCACTGTGCCTTGTGGGGCCCCCGTGCTGCAAGCTACCACATCAGACGTACAGTCCTGGAGTCTCACATATTGTGGTCTGTCAGTGAGGAAGTCGATGATATATACATATATATATATATATATATATATATATATATATATATATATATATATATATATATATATATAACAGTGGTGGGCCGTCAGGGCCTTCAAGGCCTTCTCTGCTGGCCTAAGAAATATCTGAATCATATTATATTTTGTCCATCAATACTTATTATTCCAAATGGTCTGTTAGCTTCCTTTCATTGCTTTTCCCCCTGGTTGCACTGCTTCCAGATGTGTGTTTTCATATTGAAGCATTTAACCAATCACATTTCAGCCATTATTTGTTGCCAGATCAGATCTGCCTCAAAGCCTTCACAATCAGTTCTTGCGGGCTCTGCTGCATTAAACTAGACTGTTGCTTTTAACCAATCAGATTTCGAGTTGGCAACCCCACAATGATTTTTCATAGGCGTTAGCATTTTACTGGCTGGGACTTGTCATTGCTTTCACAAACTATGATTGGCTAGTAGGCGGGCCAAAGCAGCCAGAGATCGCAAACTCCACCCACATGGTCGACAGTGGCAAAAACAAATGAATTCTGTTGCAGATTTGCTCACAAAGCTATTTTCCAGACGGACTTTTCCAGAAAAAAATGGACATCATTAAGAAAGGGCGGTCAACTCCGAAGCTAGTGTACAGAATATGGTGTGTGCGGCACTTTCAGTGTGCTAACTTAGCTCCACAAGCAAATAGTATATTGTTGTTTTAATTTAAAGCCATTTTCAAAACGGACTATGCCAGAAATATGACAGGACAGGCTCGACTTTCATTATTTGTTTCGATGGCGATAGGAAAGAAGGAAGAAAGAAAGGAGGATGGATATTGTGTAAAAAGGATTTTTGGTGAGTAAAATATGGCCATATTCCTAAATAATATTTCAATTGTGGGCCAAGTTCTGATATCTGAAAAGCTCCAGTGTTTGTATTTAATCACAAAGTGCTGCTAGGAAGTGGATTTTACCCCAGTTTAATTTTTGGCGTTTCACCATTGACGTCCATCGCTGTCTTTTCCCGGGAAAAATCACCCCCCTGGCCTGGTTGTAATGTCTCAAAAGCTCCAGTATTTGTATTCAATCAATAAATGATGCTAGGAAGTGGATTTTACCTAATTTTAGTATTTTAGTGCATTTTTTGTCATTTCACGTATGGACGTATCGACGTTCATCGCTGTCTTTTTACCGGGGAAATGATACTCCGGGCCCGTTATATATATATATATATATATATATATATATATATATATATATATATATATATATATATATATATATATATATATATACGTATACATATATATATGTTTGTATATATATATATATATATAAAGCGGAGACAGCTCTTCCATCTTATCACGGAGGGATCTCACTTTCCCCATAATAATAGATGGAAAGGTTGGTCTGAAGCGTCGCTTCTTCTCCCAGCACTCTTGTCCAGCTCCGGATTTCCAGCGGCATTAAGGTGTTGCTCCTTCTGCTGTGTATTGTTCACAGCTAATCCCATGTGTATGACAGCGTAGGCATGGTTGAATGGTTCCAAAAAAGAAGTAGCAGAAAGAAGCCAGGCTAACAGAACAAAGAAAGTTGTAAAAACATTAAAGTAAAAAGTATAAGGTACAAAATAAAGTAAAAAGGAATGTATTAAGGAATATTTACATGTAATAAAAAAGAGAAAGGCTGTAAAACACGAAAAACAAATAAGAGTGGACAGAGCTACTGCCACCGGCTGCCGCGTGACGGCGCCATATATATATACATATATGTACGTATATATACGTATATGCTCAGATGTCAAACAAAGCAGTGCCAGAACCCCCCAGCGTAGTCGCTCTTAAGTCAGGGCTCACTCAGGGACCTGCAGTGAGCAATCCATCCTCTTAATCTGCACCCCACGACGGACGCTTCAGTCCTCATCCCATCTTTTATTAACATGTTTTTGTACACATGTACAAGGCTAAAGATTCAACTCACATGCACGCACATTGATAAACACACTCAGATGTCTCATTTGTGTAGCCCACCCCTCGCTATAGAGTTGAGGTGTTATGAATCAGTAAGCTAATTCAGGGTGGATCCACAACTCAGGAAATGGAGGAGTCAATTCAGAAAAAAATAGGATTTATTAAACAGAAAGAGCACACCAAAAACGTGAGTACCAAAGGTGATCTAACAAAAACAGCACGATCGAGTCGGTGAATGAAATAAGATTTTTCAAAGTATAAAAAATTCAAAAATACCAACGTGAACCTCTCGGGCAGTCGCAGTAAAGCGTTGAGCAAGCAGGGCGGTAAATAACGGCAATGCATGTAATAATCCCACAATCAGCTGGTTGTAGTCGGTGTTCTTGTCCATGAAGTCCATGAAATCAGGGCAAATGAATGTAAAAACGCGACAAAGTGAAGTGAATTATTGAAATATAAGGCACAAAAAAGGACATAAGAAATGTAGGCATCAGCATAAAGAAAATATCCAATCTACGTCTCTTTGGGGACAGGGGCCAACACCTCTCAAAGTCAGGATTCAGAAGATCAAGGTGAGGGTATCCAAAAACACATTCACTACCTGATCATATAACTTCTAAGGCTAGAAAATAGGCAGCCCGGTGGAACGAGTGGTTAGCGTGACTGCCTCACAGCTCTGGGGTCCTGGGTTCGAATCCAGTTCGGTCCACCTGTGTGGAGTTTGCCTGTTCTCCCTGGGCCTGCGTGGGTTTCCTCCGGGTACTCTGGTTTCCTCCCACATTCCAAAACACATGGGATCCTCGCATCCCACTCAGGCACCACCACCTACTTTCATTTTGTGAATGCAGAGTATTGTTTGAATGAGCTTAACTTTCATGATTCCAAGTGAAAGTTATAAAATTATCTGCTCAGAGAAGGTTAAATCAAATAGTTAAAGCAACGCATAAGTTCCCGTCCATCCTCCGGTCAGGAAGTACCACATAATCAATGAGGTCAAGTTATACTGAAAAATATGCAAAACGGTGGGTCGAGGTGGCCAATTAAAAGAGGTAGTTTATCTAGTCCAAATCTCCCATTTGTCTTAACTTGAAAAATATAAGGCAGGGCTGGAACCAATCCAACATCATTGAGGAGTGTCTTTTAACTTAGTCCATTTGTATACCTGGGCTTAGCACCGGCATTCACGCTTAACGTAATCTATGGCCAACCACTGAAATCCACAGGTCCACTCAAACTTACTAGTAACAATAACATCCTCAGCAGTAACTTCCCTCAGTCAAAAATCTCCCTTCTGCAATGTATTACATACTGCTTCCTTTACTAGGTCCTATTTAAGTTATATACTGTACGTAAAAGGTGGCACGAGTGCATGCTTACCTCCTTCCAACTGTAACAACAGTACACCTGTTGGAATTCATCTGTCTCTAAGTCTAAAATGTAATCCAACTCCATGGCCTTTAATGGCTGATCGGTTCACCAATAGGTATTCCCAGATGCATGCACAAATAAAAGAGACATGAGACTCATCTGTGGTGTTCTTGCAAGAGAGAATCGAACCTGACGCGCCTTCGTCCAAGATTCATTCTGCCGTTCGACGCATCTCTTGCTGTTTATTACATCAGATTTACGACAGGCATCTCAGTTCTCAAAACAAATGAAGGTCCTCCAGATCTTCCCAAGGGAGCGGTGTGAACAAGTGTGAGAAGTCGATGGTTCTCAAGCAAAGCGTTCATTGCAAGCAAATATATAATAATGTAAGACTAATAATCTTAACAATGGCTTATCACCCTGCATTACCCTCCTCCCAAAAGATGTTTAATCATTTCTGACCCTGTGCCAAAGTTTCTCTAGCCTCACCTCATTTCCTGTAACTAAAATCAGAAAGATCATCATCATCATCAAAATCATAACAATTGCGTTTACGGGCCAAACATATATGTACTGTGATCTTTCGCCACTTTGCGACTTCACTACATCGCAATTTTTTTATGAAGTATAAAAAAAGTTCATAAAAACGTCTCCCTGTTGCGTAGTGTCAGGATTTTATTTCATATTATTATTATTATACATTTGCCTGCAATGAAGAAATGCTTTGGTTTACTATTAAACTTACTTTGCTCATTATTATTAGTTTCATATTATTGTATGTTTGCTTGCAACGAAGTAAATGCTTTGCTCCTGAGAACCTTAGTTAGACTAGACAAAGAGAAGCCAAAATACCTTGGACTGCTTGGAATGGACAAAACAAAGAAGATCACCATAGGCTCCACAAGACTTCTAGACCTTCATTTGTTTTGACTATTGACGTCTCACTTCTGTTTCTACCGCTCCCCTGAGAATTGAGACGTACATTGTAATCAGGGCCCTCGAATGGAAATAAAAACAGAAAATATGTAAAAGGTCAGAACGGTGTTGGGACCTCAACGGTTCGTTCTCCTTGCAAGTGAAAAATCCCAGAAGACTGTCTTTTCCTCTTTATTTGTGCGTGCATTTGTGGAATGCCTATTGGTGAACCTAACATGTATTACAGAGATGGCTGAAAAGCGCAGCTACAGCGAGTCGAGGCTGGAGATCCGAGGGCGCGTGCTGGCGGTGAGCGAGGACTGCCCCGCAACCCGGCCCCGGCATGAACAGGCAGCGACAAGTTTTTTTGGGAATAGGATGCATTCCGGGCATTCTTATTCAAAATTGAACTGAAAGGTGCTAGGTTCACATGAATCATCTGGCGCTCTTCATGTGTTAATCTTTTTTTTTAAATTTATAGCAAGTGAGAAAGGTACAGATTAACTGAGTACAGTATTTAAAGTATTTAGTAATTTTTTTTTAAATCTATACATTATATACCTCTACTTATGAAATTAATTGGCTCCAGAACGTAAGTTGAAAATTTTGTAAGTAGAGCAGTACTTTATATGTAAATTCTACAATTTTCCACTGTCCTCACAAAACTACAAACTAATCCCTTAAAAATTGATCAAGGTGTCCCAATTTTGTAAGAAAGACATGAAGTGTTATGTATTATTTCTTATAAAAATTAACTTTAAGGTTTGAGACATTCGAATTCGCTTGCAGAAGCATAGTGCCTGCCACTATCTGATCAGTGTTTGCGTAGCATTCTTCACAAAAATGTATGAAAAACAGTAAGTAGCTCTGGGTGTTTGTAAACAATTGAGCTCTGTTCTGGCAGTTGTAAAACTTTTCCTGACCTCTCTAAATATATTGCTTATATGGTTCAAAGGGAAGTGTCATATCTTGAGAATCTATGTCCCAACAGATGTCTAATTATAACCCAATAGTATTTGATTTCAAACCAGCCGTTTTCCTTTGTAACTGAAACCCACCCACTTGTATTCAAATTAACGCCCACTTTGGCCTTTTCTCTTGCTAATAAAGAGAATAGGTCATTGGAGCTTCAATAATGTCTTGCCTATATTTTTGTTGATGTTATACCCCGTATTTACACTGGAAACACAGGGAGAAATAATCACGATAGTGATTCGTTGTTGCTTCCTCAATCCAACTGATATGAGGAAGATCTCCCGCGCCGGTCAAATTACGTGCATCAAGGCATCAATAATCAAATACCGATATACATCCAGTCAAAACTAGTTGCGACATCTTTAATATGCGATTTTTAACGGGTTGTACATTAAATATTTAAATTGTTAAACCAATGTTTTTTTTCTTATCTGAACATTTTAACATGTCACACTCCCCTACAAAATAAATGTCGTCTCGACATAAGTACATCCCAAGTATCTCTCCACTTGTTGGTTGTTATTCTGAACAGTCTTGAACAGTCTTATGAACTTGTCACTTCAAATCTTCTTCTGTGAGCTGGTACTCATGAACAATTCAAACGGCAAGGGCCACAGTTCAAATACAATCAACAACTCATACTGTACACGTTTAGTGGATAGAAACTGTAAACACAGTCCATTGCAAGCTTTACCCATACATTTGTTCAACATTTTAATAATTTCAAGATCTTAAGCTTGTCAACAGTCCATATCAGTCCATGTCAGCATAAGACATGTCACCCTTGTAGGCTCAAGTCTGTTGGAGTCCATACATGTGGTTGAATGTAATATGGCTGCAGGTGTACTAAACAAGGGACCACTCCTGGTGCAGGGTAAGCAGGTAACAGCTGGTGTGGTGGCTGGATGATGTAACAGGAGGGGACACCAAGCTGGTCATAGGTCATGCGTCGTGGTGGATGTCTCTCCCTTCTTGGTCGCTCATAAGTCAACACCTCAGGTTCATTCACAGCGGTTGGCGGAGAGGTCTCTGATAAGTGATCATCACGAGGATCTTCAACAGACAGGTTTGTTCCCTCACAAGGCAGGTCCTCCACAGATGGACCAGGCTCCTCCAGCTGGTAGTCATATTCTGATTCTACTCTCTTTAGTTTTTGTGGTGTTTAATGTGAGATTGTTCACCAAACACCACGAAGACAGTTTGTTGACATCATCTCTGTAGGCCGACTCATCCCCTCCTGAGATGAGTCCGACCACAGTGGTGTCATCGGCAAATTTGATGATGAAGTTAGACTGGTGGGTTGGTGTACAGTTGTATGTGTACAGGGAGTACAGAAGAGGACTCAGTACACAGCCTTGAGGGGAGCCAGTGCTCAGTGTAATGGAGAAAGAGAGGTGGGGACCAAGTCTAACAGTTTGTGGACGGTTGGTTAAGAAGTTCTTAATCCAGTAGCAGATGGAAGAGGATAGTCCTAGGTGGGAGAGTTTTTCAGCCAGAATGTCCAGTATTATAGTGTTGAAGGCTGAGCTCTAGTCAATGAAAAGCCTTACCTCTTCTTTTGGTATGGGGTTGATTGATGCAGCAGCTGTCTCATCTGATACTGAACAACACATCTGTAGGGAAGGCAGAGTCAAAGGGAACATTTCTTGTATCTTGACTGCTTGGGTCGTGGCAACGATGGCATCGGGTGGTTGTTCCTAAGAACATTCTTTCATCAACGACTCAACATCCAGCGACATCCTTGACAAAGCATCAGCGTCACTGTTTTCCCTCCCTGGCCTATATTTTATTGTAAAGTGGAAGTCAGCCAATTTGCTACCGACCTGAAAGTGGTTGCATTCAATTTTCCAGTGGATCGAATGTATGTGAGCAGGTTGTTGTCGCTATACACAGTGAATGCTAGGCATAGGGACGCTAGTTCACGGCTTAGGCACGGGGACGCTGGTTCGTGGCATTGGCACGGCAATGACTGGCGGGTCAGCCAGCACGGGGACACTGGTTCGCGGCTTTGGCACGGCGATGACTGGCGGGCCAGCCGGCACGGATAATCTTGTACGTGGGGCACGGGGCCACCCGGCACGGATAATCTTGTACGTGGGGCACGGGGCCACCCGGCACGGGCAAAGGCGAGCGGGGAGCTCGGAGGGGCCGAGGCGAGCGGGGAGCTCGGAGGGGCGAAGGTGAGTGGGGAGCTTGGATGGGCGAAGGTGAATGGGGAGCTCGAACGGGCGAGGGCGAGCGGGGGCCTCGCACGGACGAAGGCCTGGGGGGGCTCGGACGAGCGAAGGCGAGAGGGGACCTCGGACGGGCGAAGGCAAGCGAGGTGCTAACTCGGGGGCTCGAGCGTCCAGCCCCTCCTTCCTCTTCTGCCTGTGTCGCGGCACTCGCCGCCTCTTCCGGGAGGATAGCGTAGTATGCCAGTGGCCACGTGGTGGTCCATTGTAGATGGCCAGCCGACACGTGGAAAAATCTAGCTGCTGCACCTCGCCACAAAGACAAGGCGGGCGGTGTTCGAAACTCATACCTGAGCCTCTCCGCCGGCCGCCACGTGGTGGTCCATTTCAGATGGCCAGCTCGGAATCCAGGTCGGAGTCATTGGAGAAGACAGGCGGGGACAAGATCCTCCTCCTGGGCGGCTGTGTATCTGAGTCCGAATCGGCTGAGGGAATCACAGTCTGAGTCTGAATCTGCAGCCCACAAATCAATTGACTCATGACTGTCCCCACAATCAGAAAAATTTGAGTCCAAATATAGTTAGCTGGGGCGATCAACGGGGGGCGTTGGAGGCTGAGGATTCTCCCTCCATTGAGAAAGTGAATAGCCGGAGTCCGAACCGTGATAGCTAGGGCAATGAACATGGGGTGATGGAAGTCGAGTATTCTCTCCTAGTCGAGCGAGTAGCCAGGAGCGACGGAGTGAGGGATGGGGCCAATAATCGGGGGAGTGTGAGCAGGATGGCTGGCGTCGGGTAGAGCGTCGATGGCTTACCGCTGGTTCCATGCTGTTCGGTTCGTTCTGTTACGTCTTCGGCAAGACGTCAAGGCGAAGACACGGGGAATAGGACCCAATCGCAGAGAAGCAGGCGAGGACGAGGGAAGTGGTGCTCAAACAAAAACTTTAATAACTTAGGCAGGAGGCAAGGAAAGTAAAGAGGGACTTGGCGAGAAATAAGAAACCAACCCGACTACGGGAAACACGGGGAAGCAAGGAACGAGACAACGTAGACACATGGCTTGGCAAATAAAGCAGACGATCCGACAAATGACGTAACAATCAGTGGGGTTTGAATAGACAAAACAGGAACGAATTCTAAATAACGGGCAGCTGCACGAGAGCAACGGCGAGGGACAAACAAGTGTAGGGAAACGAACATAAGGAGACACGGAGAAAGCATTGGAAAAAAATAACAAGCCAATCCTAACAATGTGCTATTAACCATTGAATTATCTCCCTGAATTGATTCAAACAATTTCGCAGAAAATAAATCATTGTTCCTGACATAAAGTGTTAGACAAACAGGATGTATTGGACAGATTGGCAAGAGAGTTGATCCAGGGCTTCCACCATAGAAACCCAGAGTAGAGGCCGCCTCCCTCCTTGTTTTCAGGTTGAAATTGGAACCAAATAATGGCAGCTGTTGCTCTGGGCAAGTCTTGTCGGACAATCTTTTTTCCAACGTACAATCTTAGTCTACAGTTCATTAGGTACCGTTTGACATCTACAAAGCATGCATAAAGAAAGAGGAAACACACCTTTTTGGATTTTTGCTTGCAAGGAGGGTGGACATTGTCGCAATTCCCCAAAGGCATTCTGCCCTCTTTTTTTTTGGCTATTTTTCTTACATTCAGAGAATCTGATTTGGAGGTGAGATCTTACGGCCGAGCCCAAGCCCGACCCAAACCAAAATTTGGGTCGGCTGGGGCTGGGCTTCTCTCTCGCTGAAAAACAAAATGATAAAACCATGTGTGGTCTCTCTCGCTCACTTTTTTAAAAAATTTATGTTTATATAAATGTATGGTACTCGGACGATTCGCCGAAAGATGTTTGGCCGACGGACGTTTGGCCAACGGACAGTTCGCTGAACGGACGTTTCGCCGAAACGCTCGCCCTGCCCCCGGATCGTGTGTGTACATGTTTTTCAACCTTTTCAAAATATTTTTTATTTTATCCTTGCATTTAAAGTAGTAGCCATTTGGACACGCAATGTAATTTATCAAAGCTGGGGATTGATGTCTGACAGAAAAAAAAACACTAGAAGACTTATGTGAAATTCTAAGTGCCTTGGACAGACTAGAGGACTATGAGAACAATACCTGAAAATGCCATGAACGCCACAGATCTTGAATCCCGGGTTTTGGCACCAGAAAATGTCAGGTCCGCGCTGAACATTCAAAAGGTCGAACATAAGTAAGCACACCAAGACAGATGGAGTGAGATTTTAAACACTTCTGCAGAAGGGGAGCACAGAGAGAGAGACAGAGAGTTCAATCTTCCGGCTCTCTCAGTGGTGTTTTCCGCGTGGTCTCTGACGACCCCTCTCGCATCAACGGGTTTTATTAAAACAAGATCACGTGACAGAAAAATAGGCGGTGATACAAAAGTAGGTGGTGACGCGCACTCCTTAAGACATAGGCATTGTAGTGGAAAATTCCATTTAGTTACAAAAGAAGGATGGCGGCTTGGCTTTGTTCTAAAGAGAGTACATTTCACAACTATATTTTGCGCTTAATCTGAAATGTTCCACGGAAGCGCACTCTTAACCGATGTGAGCAATAGACTCAGTGCAAGAAGCGGACTTGATTATTTTTTTTTCCAGACAGTGTATTTGTCGTACATTCTTCAATGTTTTGCTTTGTTTATAAATGACTTACCGGCTGGGTGTCATGTTTGAAATGTCACCTTTTCAGCTGTAAAGATTTTTGTATTTTGAGGAAGACTACCATTAGTTCATAGCAACTGTTATGAATGATTTGTCATAAAAAATAACTTATACGTTTGAGCCATATTTGAGTTCACTCACCATAAACTCACCCTGATCAAAGTGATTGCTTCTAGTTGATCATTGGTTTTTGTAGCCTGATCACAGTAATGTGTGAGCACAGTATATGGCACAGGTGTTTGCTTCATAAACAATTGTTCCTGTGTTCTGGTAGTTGCAGCCAATGGTTCAAAGAGGGTCACTATCATAAAACTTTTCCTGACCTGTATCCCGACATCTGTCCTGCTCTAATAGTTCATAAGGAAGTAAAGTCTTGTGATGTTTATGTTCAAACCAACTAGTATTTGTATTATTTAAAAAAAACAGTTCCTGAGTCTTGCAGTAGTAGTCTTGCGGGTATCATAAAATTCTCCTTCCCGCAAGCCAGAGGGTTGGCTTAATTGATCAAACTAGCTAAGGACATTGGATGTTCTTTTTAAACTGAAACATACCCACTTATATTCAAATTAATGCCCACTTCTGTCTGCTGGAAAACGAGTTTATAAACGGGAGTCAGATGATCAGAGGTTGTCTTTTCTCTTCTATAAAGCGGGATTATTGGGTGTGTGAGTGAGTGTGTGTGTCTGTTAAGATTCTCTCGTTATGTTTGTCCAAACCGTGCAACATAGAGTTGAATTTTTTATGGTGGCCAGAAATGGCTGTCGGATCCTAACAGACAAGTGTGTTAGGGCTGCTTGGTGTTATGCGTTTCCCCCCTGGCGTCCTGTCTAAGTGATTGCCCATTATTTTCAGCGGTCGTTTCTCCGCCCCTGGTGTATTCCCTGCTCCCTCGTGTGTTTCCCAGGTGTTCCTAATTTTCTCGTCAACCCATGTCAGTCTATTTAAACCCCACTGAATGTTATGTTGGTCGGATCGTCTGCTTCACTTCCCTTGCCATGTGTCTTCGTTACATCGTTCCTCGATTCACCGTGTTTTCCTTGGTCAGGTTTTGTTTTGTTTTTTGATTTCTAAGTCTTTGTTATTTTCCAAGATCCTGCCTAAGTTATTAAAGTTTTGGTATGAGCACTACTTCCCTCGTCCTTGCCTGCTTCCCTGCGATTGGGTCCTAATTCCTCGTACCTCGCCTCGACGTCTCTCCAAAGACGTAAGAGTGATTGAATTTCTTCACCTTCTCTAAGTGTGTAAACTCAAACTTAGAGCATTTGCAAATATTATCGATGAGGATGCCTGAACTGAAATGTGTTAGCTTGCTGCTCTCTTGAGCTATTGAAGATATTAGGTGCTAATAATAGTAATAAATTAATAATGGAATGGAAAATGGAATGTCTTATTGAAACACTAAAAGATGTTCGTTAAACACAAGGTAATTACCTATCTTTTCTGTAAATAGTGTCAATACGTCCACCGGCTTGGGAGGTATTGAACAAAATAGGTGCTAATAACAGTAAAAAATTAATAATTAATAAATGGAATGTGTTATTAAAAAACCAACAGGTGTTTGTTAAACAGAAGGTAAATACCTATATTTCCTTAAATTTGGTGTCAGTAAGTCAAATGGCCTGGGAGCTATTGAAGATATTAGGTTCTATTAACAATAATACATTAATAATTAAGAAGTGGAGTGGGTTATTGAAAAACTAAAAGATGTTCGTTAAACGGAAGGTACTTACCTATCTATTCTGTAAATTTGATGCCAATACATCAAATCGCTTGGGAGCAATTGAAGATATTAGGTGCTAATAAGAGTAATAAATTAATAATTAATAAATGGAATGTATTATTGAAAAACCAAAAGGTGTTAAACATAAGATAAATACCTATATTTCTTTAAATTTGGTGTCAATATGTCCAATGGCTTGGGAGCTATTGAACAGAATAGGTGCTAATAACAGTATAAAATTAATAATTAATAAATGAAATATGTAATTGAAAAACTAAAAGGTTTTCGTTAAACAGAAGGTAAATACCTATCTTTTCTGTAAATGTGGTGCTAATACATCACATTTCTTGGGAGCTATTGAAGATATTATGTGCTGATAACAGTCAGTGGTGGCCTGCAAGGCCTTCTCAGCTGACCTAAAAAAATGTCTGAATCACAGACTGATCTTCATTATGTTTTGACCATAAATACTTATCAAATAATTCCAAATTATCTGTCAGCTTCCTTTCATTGCTTTTCCCCTGGTTGCGCTGCTTACAGATGTGTGTTTTCATATTTTAGCATCTAACCAATCACATTTCAGCCATTATTTGTTGTCTCGGTCAGAAATCTGCCTTGAGGCCATCACAATTAGTTCTGCAGGCTGTGCCACATAAAACAAGCATTGATAAAACTGTTGCTTTAACCAATCAGATTTCGAGTTGCCGACACCAATGCCTTCTCGCAGGCGTAGGGATACGTCATCGCTTTCACAACTATGATTGGCTAGTGATAGAGTGGACTAGCCAGAGCTACCAAACTGTATCTGGAGCGAGCTGCACAGGCAAATATATTGTTGTGTTGATTTAATAGTGGTTTTGTCAACCTGCAATGCCTGAAGGAGGAGAAGAAATTGATTTGTTTGCAGATTTACTGTCAAAGCCATTTTCAAGACGGACTTTTCAAGAAAAAAGCTGGACATCATTAAGAAAGGTCGGACAACTCCGAAGCAAGCCTGTCACAACCGGGAACGAACATTTTCAGCACTAAATCAAATAAAAACTTCTGCCAGAAATACGACAGGACAGGCTCGACTTTCAGCATTAGCTTCGATGGCGATAGAAAAGAAGGAGGAAAGAAAGGAGGATGGATCTTGTGTACAGATAAAAATGATTTTTGGTGAGTAAAATATGGCTACATTCCTAAATATTATTTCAATTGTATGATGTTATTATTGATGCTTGTTTATATGTCACAGCAGTAGCTGCAGTAAAGGTTTTATAGCCATAAAATAGTTTTTGAGGATTGGATTGATTCAGACATAGCTGAAGGCATCGGTATATTAATAATCAATAAATGGAGTGGGTTGTTGAAATACTAAAAGGTGTTCGATAAACAGAAGGTAATTACCTATCTTTTTTGTATTTTTTTTGTGAATCTATCAAATGGCTTGGGAGCTATTGAACAAAACACGTGCAAGGTGCAACGTAGAGAGTTAATATTTTTTATGGTGGCCAGAAACGGCTGTTGGATCCTAATAGACGACTGATTGAATTTTTTCACCTCCTCTAAGTGTGTAAATTCTATCTTTTATTTGATTAACAACCAGTTTTCAAAAGATATTTTTTTTAATAGCGCAACAATTATCTTTTGGTTCTAAACAAG
The DNA here is from genome assembly GCF_051989625.1 of Stigmatopora argus. NCBI lineage: Eukaryota > Metazoa > Chordata > Actinopteri > Syngnathiformes > Syngnathidae > Stigmatopora > Stigmatopora argus. The sequence goes on from NC_135403.1 coordinate 1,996,737, forward strand.
CAGATGGAATCGGCGAAGCCGGACCCCCCTGCTTGTTGCAAATAAAGGATGTTGTTTTGAGAACTGACCAAGAAGGTTCACTATGTCTGTCCTGTCTGTGTCTGTCTATATCATCTTTTTTCTTCTTCCGCTTTATCCAAAGTCGGGTTGCGGGGGCAGAAGTTTCAGCGGGGAAGCCCAGACTTCCCTTTCCCCAGCCACTTTATCCAGCTCTTAGGGAGTATACCAAGGCATTCCGGGCCAGCCGGGAGACATAGTCACCCCAGTGTGTCCGAGGTCGGCCCCGTGGCCTCCTCTCGGTAGGACGTGCCCGGAAAACCTCCCAAGGGGGGCGTCCAGAGGGCATCCTGATCAGATGCCCGAGCCAAGTCATCTGGCTCCTCTCGATCCGGAGGAGCAGCTGCTCTACTCCGACCCCCTCCCGGATGACCAAGCTTCTCACCTTATCTCTAAGGGAGAGTCCAGACATCCTGCGGAGGAAACTCATTTCAGCTGCTTGTATCCAGGATCTCGTTCTTTCGGTCACGACCCACAGCTCGTGACCATAGATGGGGATGGGAACGTAGATCGAACGGGAATTAGAGAGCCTCACCTTTTGGCTCAGCTCCTTCTTCACCACTACGGACCGCATCACTGTAGACCAGGGGTCTCAAACCGGTCCTCAAAGGGCCGCAGTGGGTGCAGGTTTTCATTCCAACTCAACAAGAGGATACCTTTTGCAAGTGTAATCAGTTAATCAGTTGATTGCAGCCAGGTGCTACTTATTTTAGAAGACACCTGATTGGTTAAAATGTCAGCACTGGATCGGTTGGAACAAAAACCAGGACCCACTGCGGCCCTCGGTGGAATCGGTTTGAGACACCTGCTGTAGACGGTTGCCCCGATCCGCCTGTCAATCTCCCGCTCCATCCTTCCCTCACTCGTGAACAAGACCCCAAGGTACTTAAACTCCTCCACCTCCGCCACCTTTTTCCAACTGAGGACCATGGTCTCAGATTTGGAGGTGCTGATTCTCATCCTGTCCGCTTCACAGTCGGTTGCGAATCGTTCCAGCAAGACTTGGAGATCATGGCCTGATGAAGCCAACAGAATCACATCATCTGCAAAAAGCAGGGATGCAATACTGAGGCCACCAAACCAGACCCCCTCAATGCCACGGCTGCGCCTAGATATTCTGCTCATAAAAGTGGTGAACAGAATCGGTGACATAGAGCAGCCCTGGCGGAGTCCAACACCCACAGGAAACGGATCCGACTTACTGCCGGCTACGCGGACCAGACTCTGACACCAGTCATAAAGGGACCGGACCCCGCATAACAGGGGTTCCAGAACCCCATACTCCAAGAGTACCCCTCACAAGACTGCCCGGGAGACACGGTTGAATGCCTTCTCCAAGTTAACAAAGCACATAAAGACTGGTTGAGCGAACTCCAACGACCCCCCAAGAACCCTGCTGAGGGTGTAGAGCTGATGCTTTATTCCATGGCCAGGACAAAAAACACACTGCTCCTCCTGAATCCGAGATTCGACCTCGCGGTGGACCCTCCTCTCCAGTACCCCAGAATAGACCTTCCTGGCTGAGGAGTGTGATTCCCCGGTAATTGAAACACACCCTCCGTTCCCCCTTTTCAAAAAGGGGAACCCCCGCCTCTTCCCGGACATGAAATAAGCTCTGTCGGAGGTGGGAATTGAAAGTCCTTCTGACAGGGAAGTCCGCCAGGCGTTCCCAGCAGACCCTCACGAACCGTTTGGGTCTCCCGGGCCGCACTGGCATCTGCCCGAACTATCGGAGTCAACTCACCACCAGGTGATCGGTTGACAGCTCCGCCCCTCTCTTTACCCGAGTGTCCAAGACATGCGGCCGCAGCTCCAATGACAGGACCACAAAATCGATCATCGAACTGCGGCCTAAGGTGTCCTGGTGCTAAGTGCACATATGAACACCCTTATGCTTGAACATGGTGTTCATTATTGTCAATCCACGGAAAGCACAAAAATCCAACAATAGAACACCACTTGGGTTTCGATCAGGGGGCCCATTCTTCCCAATCACTCGCCTCCAGGTCTCACGGTCATTGCCGACGTGAGCATTGAAGTCCCCCAGCAGAACGAGGGAGTCCCCCGAAGGGGCACTCTCCAGCACCCCCTCCAAGGACTCTAAAGAGGGTGGGTACTCTGAACTGCTGTTTGGTGCATACGCACAAACAACAGTCAGTTCCCGTCCCCACACCCGAAGACGGAGGGATGCTACCCTCTCGCCCACCGGGGTAAACCCCAATATACAGGCACCGGGCCGTGGGCAACAAGTATGCCCACACCTGCTCGGCGCCTCTCACCACGGGCAACTCCAGAGTGGAAGTGTCCAACCCCCCTTGAGAGGAGTGGTACCGAAACCCAAGCTGTGCGTAGAGGTGAGTATGTCAAGCTGGATTTACTCAACCTCACGCACTAGCTCAGGCTTTTTCCCAGCTAGAGAGGTGACATTCCACATCACATGAGACAGTTTCTGCAGCCGGGGATCGGACTGTCAAGGATCGCTCCTTTGGCCGCCACCCAACTGTCGCCACACCCGCCCTCTTTCGCCCCTCTCACAGGTGGTGAGCCCATGTGAGGGGGAATCCACGTCGCCTCTTCGGGCTGTGCCCGGCCGGGCCCCATGGGTGTGGGCTCGCAATTGCACCCATCCTCCGGGCCAGACTCCAGAGTGGGGACCCAGTGACCTGCGTCCGGGCTAGGAAGACGTCGTCCAATTATTTTTTTCATCATAAGAGGTCTTCCGAGTTGTGCTTTGTCTGGTCCCTCACCTCAGACCAGTTTGCCATGGGTGACCCTACCAGGGGCGCAAGGCCCCAGACTACATAGCTCCAAAGATCATTGGGACACACATTCCCCACCACCACGTTAAGGTAAAGCCTCGTGTTAATTTTTACTTTATTTGATTGCTAATTTTGTTGGTTTCACTTGTGGTCACCCAATGGTGCAGTGGTTCTTCCCCCTGATTTTGGTGCGGGCAGTCTGGGTTTGATTCCCACTCGGTGGAAATGTGAGTGGTTGTCTTTCTCTCTATGTGCCGTATGACGGACTGGCGTGCAGTCTAGGGTGTAGTTTGCCTTTTGCCTGAAGACAGTTGGGTTAGGCTCCAGCAACCACCGCAACCATTTCGAGGATGGGCTCTGCTGAGGTAGTGAGGGCTGGCAATGTCATCCAGTGAGGGCAGAGAGCAGCCGATGATCTTCTGGGCGGTGTTGATCACTCTTTGCATGGCTTTTCTGCCTGCTGCCGTGCTTCCAGCGTACCACACTGTAATGTAGTATGCCAGGATGCTCTCCACAGTGGCCTATTGAAGGTTACCAGAAGCTTAGTGTCCAAGTTGTTCCTCCTGAGTACCCTAAGGAAATTGAGTCATTTTTGGGCCTTCTTCACCACTGCCGTGGTGTTTGCAGACCAGGAGAGCTTATCCGTGACGTGGACCCCCAGGAATTTATGCCAGGATGCTCTCCACAGTGGCCTATTGAAGGTTACCAGAAGCTTAGTGTCCAAGTTGTTCCTCCTGAGTACCCTAAGGAAATTGAGTCGTTTTTGGGCCTTCTTCACCACTGCCGTGGTGTTTGTAGACCAGGAGAGCTTATCCGTGACGTGGACCCCCAGGAATTTAAAGGACTGGACCCTGTCTACACAAACTCCATTTATGAGGAGTGGGGCCAGATCTGTGCTCTGTTTGCAAAAGTCCAGGATTATTTCTTTAGTTTTTGTGTTGTTCAGTGTGAGATTGTTCACCGCGAAGACAGTTTGTTGACCTCGTCTCTGTAGGCCGATACAGTGCCATTTCCTCTTTTGTTGCGAGTGAATTTTGTAACGTGCACATCACCGGTGGAAAAAGACTTTTTTTTGAGTCGCCGTTGAAAATGCCTATTAGATATTGACGTTCCTTGATATGTCAAAGAAGTAGCATGACATTGTGGCATAAATGAATGTACACTGTGGCGGGCTTTTGTACATAATGCAGCTATAGGAACCATTTTAAGGTTAATGGGCTTCACCGTGCGGTTAAAAAGGAGAAATGGAGTTAACGCACTTCCCAGGTGGCTCAGTGCTGTGTGTAGAGCTACGGTGATGGCATCCTCAGTGGACCTGTTTGCTCTATAAGCAAACTGGTGAGGGTCAACTGAGGGAGGGATTGTATCCCTGATGTGGTGGGCGACCAACTTTTCAAAGCACTTCATGATCACAGGCAACAGGCCTTTAATCATTCAGGCTGTCAATGGTTGGCTTTTTAGGGACAGGGATAATGGTGGCAGATTTCAGGCAGGATGGGATGATGGATTGTTGCAGGGAACAATTGAAAATCTTTGTGAAAACCCCAGTCAGCTGGTCAGCACAGGCTTTGAGCACCTTCCCAGGTACTCCGTTAGGGGCAGCAGCCTTCCTGGTGTTCACAGTCCGCAGCACCTGTCTCACTTCATGTTCCTGAAGTTTCAGTGTACTGCTGCAGGGTGGTGGATGTGTTGAGACTGAATCCGATTTGTCAGTCTCAAAGCGGGCAAAGAAACGGTTCAGTTCCTCTGGTAGTGAGGCATCTGCTTTAACTGACACATTATTGTCATTGTAATTGGTAATGTGTCGTATTCCCTGCCACATCTTCTTTGGGTTATTTTCTGTGAAGTGCTCCTCAGTTTTCCTTGTGTATGCTGCCTTGGCCTTTTAATGCCTCTCTTCAGGTCAGCTCATGCAGCGCTGTATTGTAACTTGTCCCATGACCTGAAGGCGGTGTTACGGCATTTGATGAGTGCCTGTGTCTCACTGGTCATCCAGGGTTTTTGGTTAGGAAAAACCCGGATACGTTTATTAACAGTGACAGTGTCCGTACAGTTTTGATGTAGGAAAGTACAGTGTCTGTGTAGTCCTGGAGGTTGTGGTGTTCAAAAAGTTCCCAAATGGTGTGGGAAAAACAGTCCTGCAGCTGAGAAAGGGCGTCCTCAGGCCATGTTTTTATTTTCTTCATTTGTGGCCTTGTTAGCCTCCGGAGTGAGGTGTATGGATGGGTGAGGGACAGGCAGAGATGGTCGGATCCAGCAAGGTGAGGGAGGGGTGTGGCTCTATAAGCATGTTTGATGTTAGTATAAACATGGTCTAGAGTTGTATCTCCTCTGGTGTGACACTTCACGTACTGGATAAACTTAGGCAGAACAATCATTAAACATGCTTTGTTGAAGTCACCGGCGACAATAAAGATTCCATCGGGGTGGTCAAGCTGCTGTTTGTTTATAGTCACTAGCAGGAGGCTAAGTGCCGCGCTAACGTTAGCATCTGGTGGCTAACTGAGCTTAGAGCGTCTGTCTGGCAAATTCATATAATCATATAATGGCATGAAATTCAGCACTCATGAGTGTGATCCTCGTCACTTTGTGGCTTCAAATTTGATGATGGAGTTAGACTCACTACATTGGGGATTATTTTCTGAGGTAATATAAAAAAATTCATAAAAAGGTCTAAATCTCTGCTGAAACTCGCAACCAGAAGACAGATGAAAAATGGCGCAAGTCAGAGCACCGCTTCATCTCTCAGCACTGAAGAACGAATATACAATAAAGGGAGAATGGGCGTGCCAAATATAAATTTAAAAAAAAATCAGACATAGGCTTGTCATCATCATTGACTTGACAAAAGCCTAATTGTCATCATACCCAGCTGTGTATGACAAAATTGGTAGTGCTTCTCCACAAAGTGCGCTTTCCCAGGCAAAGGCCCAAACAAGTGATAGTTTCAGACTCGCTGGCACTCTGCCGTGATGGATACATCGCATCACCTCCCGAGCGCAACCAAATCCCGGCGACTGCGAAAAGGTTTGCCTCGCCGATGCCAACAAAGAATAAAATGGATCACTTACCTCACACTGTCTTCTCACTTACCTTGAGTCAGCCAGCAGGAGGCAGATCACTGCTCAAGGTCCTTCATGTTTCCTCACCCCGAAGTTATTACACAGAAGGGACTGTGTGTCGTGCTACCGCAAATTCAGAGTCCTGATGGCTGTGGGAAAAAAGCTGTCCTTACTTTGTGAGACCGGTAGCGTTTGCCAGAGGGCAGCAGCTGGAACAGGTTGTGACCAGGGTGGTACGGGTCCCCAACAATGTTCCCGGCTCTGCTGAGGTAACGAGGGCTGGCAATATCTTCCAGTGAGGGCAGAGAGCAGCCGACGATCTTCTGGGCAGTGTTAATCACTCTCTGCATGGCCTTTTTGTCTGCTGCCGTGCTTCCAGCGTACCACACTGTGATGCAGTATGCCAGGATGCTCTCCACAGTGGCTCTATAGAAGGTTACCAGAAGCTTAGTGTCCAAGTTGTTCCTCCTAAGTACCCTAAGGAAATGGAGTCGTTTTTGGGCCTTCTTCACCACTGCCGTGGTGTTTGTAGACCAGGAGAGCTTATCCGTGACGTGGACCCCCAGGAATTTAAAGGACTGGACCCTGTCTACACAAACTCCATTTATGAGGAGTGGGGCCAGATCTGTGCTCTGTTTGCGAAAGTCCAGGATTATTTATTTAGTTTTCGTTTTGTTCAGTGTGAGATTGTTCACCGCGAAGACAGTTTGTTGACCTCGTCTCTGTAGGCCGACTCATCTCCTCCTGAGATGAGTCCGACCACAGTGGTGTCATCAGCAAATTTGATGATGGAGTTAGACTTGTGGGTTGGTGTGTTGGTGTCATATATATCATATATACAGTGCCATTTCCTTTTTTGTTGCGAGTGAATTTTGTAACGTGCACATCACCGGTGGAAAAATACTTTTTTTTAGTCGCCGTTGAAAATGCCTATTAAATATATATGTTCCTTGATATGTCAAAGAAGTAGCATGACATTGTGGCATAAATGAATATACACCGTGGCGGTCTTTTGTACATAATGCAGCTATAGGAACCATTTTAAGGTTAATGGGCTTCACCGTGCGGTTAAAAAGGAGAAATGGAGTTAACGCACTTCCCCTCTGGAGATGCACGTGTGTTGTAACAATCTGTATGCTGCAAATAAATAATTCTCGTGAGGTAAAGAGTTCCGAGCTGTAGCAGCTAGTCTCCAGATTGCCACGCTGCACGTTGCAGCGACTGTTCTTCTCCACAAAGCGTTGCAACATTTGATTGACCTCCGGCGTGCATATGCCGTTGTTCACCGCCCGAAGCTTGCATCTTCCACGGTCTGGAACTCTCGCGTGGACGAAGACACCCCGACTCCGCGGAATAAAAAAAATGAACCACCATTATGATGGCTTTACACCGTAGATAGGGCCGTTAAACTGGCATGACAATAGGACGTCAACACACTGCATTGGGCCACTCAGAAGGGGACTGATGACAACATTGACGGATGACGGAGCCATTTAATTTGGCAATCGTCTTAACAGTGTCAAAACAACAACCACAACGGCAATATTTGTTCAAGAAAAATGCCTCTCAAATCTGACAGAGTATGGATGTGTGTGTATCTCTCAATCTCTCGCACTCGTTTGCTTGCTGTCGCTCTCCCTCTCTTGCTGTCTCGCGCGCTCTCTCACTCTCTTGTGCGCTCTCTCGCTCTCGCACGCTCTCTCGCGAGCTCGCTTGCACGGTCCCTTTCTCGCTCGCCCCGGCTCCCGCACCCCGGCTCCCTCGCTCTGATTCCTGTCATTTGCAGTATAATTGAGAGGCCTGCTTTCGTCAAGTGGTTGTATAAGGCAAATATTGGCTATTGTAAACTCTAGATCTTGGAAATTGGACAACTCATAATGTTCCTAAGTCCCTCGCCCTGGCTACCTCACTGTCGCTCTCTCGCACTCTCGCTTTCTCCTTCTCGCTCTCTCCCTCTCGCCCTCTCACTTTGTCTCCCTCTCTCGCTCTCTCTCTCTCTCCCTCCCTCTGTCTCTCCCTCGTGAGGTAGTGTCACGAACATAGTGATCATGTGTGGTTGGTGCATTCTGGACTCAGCTCTCTCACCAGTGGTTTCCACATTTTATTTTACAGGTTAGCGGAGAGCCACATACACCAATCAAAAGAGACATATCTGGTTCGCGAGCCATAGGTTCCCGACCCCTGATCTAGGAGGACTAATATCTGCATAATCCTTTATTCTGGTTTTGTGCAATAGTCTCACTTCCTTCATAAATGGCCAGCCACTTTTCCCCATGCCATTCTTGGCCAATTCATGACATTCTTTTTAATTTTGCTTGAAAGACAAGTCAGAACATAATTGTTGCAATTCATGTTCATGCCTGTTTTATTAGATTCCTTCATTGCAGCTTCAAAACTGGAAGAGTCCTTTGATCCTATCATTTTGTAATATTGTAGACATGCTCAATGGTGAATTTATGTTTATGATAGTTTAAAAAAATATTTAAATGGAGTTTTAGCATAGAGAAATGAATATTTTGTATGAGGGGAACATTGTAAGTGATTTCGATCCACTCATTAACCTCCCAGTAACTCACATAGCAACACAAGAATACATTCACATTCTCGGGCAAGTTTATACACTATATACGACCACGTGACTGAAAGTGGAAAATACTAAACTAAATACTAGTAAAAAGAGAGACATAAAATTGTCTTTTTGTCTACAATGGTGATCGGATGATTCGCCTAAAGACGTTTCGCCGACGGACGTTTGACAGACGGACAGGTCGCCAAATGGACGTTCCACCGAACGGTCAATCGGCCGAACTAACGTTCGGCCGAACAGAGCTTCGGCCGAACAGAGCTTCGGCCGAACAGAGCTTCGGCCGAACAGAGCTTCGGCCGAGCGGAGGTTTCGCCGGCGCGCTTGCCCCGCCCCCGGATCGTGTGTGTACAAGTTTTTCAACCTCGGCCCGTGGGCCATATACGACCGTTACAGATAACATTCATTTAGGAATAACAAGGGCATGTACTGCCCCCCGCAATAAAAAGGGCATGTACTGCCCCCCGCTGGGCATATTTCTAAATACAAGTACACGCAGTGGCGGGCCATCAGGGCCTTCAAGGCCTTCTCTGCTGGCCTAAGAAATATCTGAATCATATTATATTTCGTCCATCAATACTTATTATTCCAAATGGTTTGTTAGCTTCCTTTCATTGCTTTTCCCCCTGGTTGCACTGCTTCCAGATGTGTGTTTTCATATTGAAGCATTTAACCAATCACATTTCAGCCATTATTTGTTGCCAGATCAGATCTGCCTCAAAGCCTTCACAATCAGTTCTTGCGGGCTCTGCTGCATTAAACTAGACTGTTGGTTTTAACCAATCAGATTTCGAGTTGGAAACCCCACAATGATTTTTCATAGGCGTTAGCATTTTGCTGGCTGGGACATGTCATTGCTTTCACAAACTATGATTGGCTAGTAGGCGGGCCAAAGCAGCCAGAGATCGCAAACTCCACCCACATGGCCGAAAGTGGCAAAAACAAATGAATTCTGTTGCAGATTTCTCTCACAAAGCTATTTTCCAGACGGACTTTTCCAGAAAAAAATGGACATCATTAAGAAAGGACGGTCAACTCCGAAGTTAGCAAGCCTGTTACAGCCGGGAATATGGTGTGCGGCACTTTCAGTGTGCTAACTTAGCTCCACAAGCAAATAGTATATTGTTGTTTTGATTTAAAGCCATTTTCAAAACGGACTATGCCAGAAATATGACAGGACAGGCTCGACTTTCATCATTAGCTTCGATGGCGATAGGAAAGAAGGAAGAAAGAAAGGAGGATGGATATTGTGTAAAAAGGATTTTTGGTGAGTAAAATATGGCCATATTCCTAAATAATATTTCAATTGTGGGCCAAGTTCTGATATCTGAAAAGCTCCAGTGTTTGTAATTAAGCTCCAGTATTTGTATTTAATCACAAAATGCTGCTAGGAAGTGGATTTTACCCCAGTTTAATTTTTGGCATTTCACCATTGACGTCCATCGCTGTCTTTTCCCGGGAAAAATCACCCCCCTGGCCTGGTTGTAATGTCTCAAAAGCTCCAGTATTTGTATTCAATCAATAAATGATGCTAGGAAGTGGATTTTACCTAATTTTAGTATTTTAGTGCATTTTTTGTCATTTCACGTATGGACGTAACGACGTTCATCGCTGTCTTTTTACCGGGGAAATGATACTCCGGGCCCGGTTCTGATGTCTAAAAAGCTCCAGTATTTGTATTTAATCAATAAATGCTGTTTTCGGCTGGATTTTACCCAATTTTCGGGCAATGTTTGCCCGTACGCCATTGACGTTCATCGCTGTCTTTTCCCGGGAAAATCACCCCCTGGTTTTAATGTCTGAAAAGCTCCAGTATTTGTATTTAATCATGAAATGCTGCTAGGAAGTGGATTTTACCCCATGTTTGTGCATTAATTTATTGATTATTTTTTATGTGTTGCAGCTGTAGCTGCAGTAGAGGTTTTATAGCCATAAAATAGTTTTTGAGGGTTGGATTGATACGTTGAAGGCGCTACCAGAAAATGCACCGCCCGCCACTGAGTACACGGCATATAATGACAGCAATCATGTTAAATCCATCCTAAAACAGCATTTAATGATCAAATACAAATACTGGAGCTCTTTGGACATTAGAACCGAGTCCAGGAAAGTGAATTCCTCGGTAAAATGTCGCGATGATGTCGCGATAAGGCAAAAAAACGTCTATATATACGACCATTCGCCAAACGGCTCAAAATGTGTTTAATGGTTAAATACAAATACTAGTATTTGTATATACAATACTAGTATTGTATTTTATACTAGTATTTTATTTAAAAGAAGACGAAGGAAATTCACATATTCTTCGTGTATACAGACTAGATGTCCGATGCGCGTTGTGAGGCAACGGAGCTCGTCGTCGTCGCTTGTCGGCCATTTTAAGAACAGAGCCATTCGCCAAACGGCTCAAAATGCTCTCAAATTTGGTCAAATCCAGTCGAAAACAGCGTTTAATGATTAAATACAAATACTAGTATCTGTATTTGCGACATCAAATGTCGGATACGCACTGGGGAAACACACCGTTGATGTGTGTGGTGCTCATACTTTGAAAAATTTATGGAGCTCGGGATTTCAGCGGGGCATCAGCGTTTAATGATTAAATACAAATACTAGTATTTGTATTTGTTATACCTTTGCAATTTATATAACTGTTAATATATCCATAACAGCAATAGACGGCGGAGCCAGGGTTCACACACGTGTAGCTCTTTATTGCAACCCTCCAACACACACAGACCGGACACACAACACCACTCCATCCGGGTCACGCTGTGCTACCCCACGGTTCCCAGGTGGCGTGGTTAAACACACTTTTATAACCTGAGCCAATTATCATTCCTAGTCAATGTTCCCTCTAATTTTTCGTTGGTCTGAGCAGAAAGTCAACCTCCCTGAGCGCACTGAGTACCAGTGTGAGCGACATCATCGGTACTCGGATGATTCGCCTAAAGACGTTTCGCCGACGGACGTTTGACAGACGGGCAGGTCGCCGAATGGACGTTCCGCTGAAACGGGATTCGCGCGCTCGCCCCGCCCCCGGATCGTGTGTGTACAAGTTTTTCAACCTCGGCCCGCGGGCCATATACGGCCCGTTAGGATTTTTAATCCGGCCCGCCGCCGGTGTTGTCCAAATTATAGGAAAAATCAAGGTTAGTCTACCATCAATGGCAGCCCGGGAATAAGCACTCTTGGGCGGGCAGATGTAGCAGAACCGAGCCGTAAAATGACAGCAATCGGGTCAAATCCATCCTAAAACAGCATTTAATGATTAAAACAAATACTGGAGCTCTTTGGACATTAGAACCGAGCCCAGGGAAGTGAATTCCTCGGTAAAATGTCGCGATGATGTCGCGATGGAGGCAAAAAAATGTCCATATACGTCCATTCGCCAAACGGCTCAAAATGCTCTCAAATTCGGTCAAATCCAGCTGAAAACAGCGTTTAATGATTAAATACAAATACTAGTATTTGTATTTAATCATTAAACGCTGTTTGAACGAACGTTCATTCGGAGACCTGTCCGTCTGTCAAACGTCCGTCGGCGAAACGTCTTTAGGCGAATCATCCGGTCACGACATCATCATTGCTCGCTATGGGCACACCAGTATCACACCTGCCACAAGCAGGTGCATGTCAATGTTCCCTCTAATTTTTCATGTAAAACATGCTGTAAAAAACGAAAAACATAAGTGGACAGAGCTACTGCCACTGGCTGCCGCTTAAACGGCGCCATCATGAAGAAAGGGGTAATATATATATATATATATATATATATATATATATATATATATATATATATATATATATATATATATATATATATATATATATATACGTTTTTTTTTTTACTGCGCGCCATAGGATTGCTGCTGCGCAGAGAAGACGAGAGTAGTGCGCAATTGCGCGCGCAGCTTAGAGCAGGGGTCTCAAACTCAATTTACCTGGGGGCCGCTAGAGGCCAAGTCTGGGTGAGACTGGGCCGCATCAGGATTTCCACAAGAAAAGCGCTGATAAAACATTCCAACGTTATCAAATATCTTTATTTTTTTACAAAAAATAATGAATTAGATAAATTAACTTAAAGATGAATAAAAAATCAATCAATCAGTAATACAAAAATAAAATAATAATAATGAGAGATATGCACTGGCTGCCTAAGTAGAGAAAATGAATTATTTTTATTCCGTTTCAAATGTCTGTATTAACAGCTCTTTAACCTTTAACTTTCTGAACTTGAATGGAACATTGAATATGAAATATTCTGAACACGGCTTCTCTTGCCTACTCCTTGCTGCTAGAGACCTGGCAGCGCTTCTTCTCACATAGCTGAGTCACATTTGGCTTGAGGGAGGAAGCAGTGGAGACCCTCAGTAGAGCTTGAAGATGCTCATCAGTAAGTCTGGACCTGTACTTGGACTTATTGAAGTTCAAGGTAGAGAAGAGCTTCTCACACAAGTATGTGCTCCCAATAAGGCACATGGTCCGCTTGAACATTCGGGAAAGTTGAAGCTGGGGGTCAACTCTCTCAAAAATTGCCCAAGCTTGTCTGCTTCTCCACTCACCTCCCTGAACTTGGCTTTGAGTGCAGAGTTGCACTGCAGGTCAATGAGCTCCATTTGAAGCTCAGGAGGGGCATCTTGCACATCAAAGGAGAAGGGGTCCGCAAAAATTTGAAATGTGGCTTTGTGTGTCTTGAAGTCTGCAAATCTGTGATCAAATTCCTCCTGTAGCTTTGAAATGGCCTCAACATACGTCTCACCACTGAATGGTGTGCCTGCATCCACGAGAGCCTTGCATGCTGGGAAATGGCAAAGGTTTGTCTGAGAGAGCTGGGCTTTCCATAACACAAGTTTAGTGCAGAATGCTCTCACGTTGTCATAGGCAGCACTGACAAGTTGCCCCTAGCCTTGTAGCTTCTTGTTCAGTTCCTTAAGCTCATGTGTGATATCAACAAGAAAAGCCAAGTCCATGAGCCATTTGGGATCACTTAGCACAGGAACAGCAACCCCGTCTATCTCCATGAAGTCTTTTACTTCTGCTCTCAACTCAAAAAATCTCTTCAACACGTTTCCCCTGCTGAGCCAACGTACCTCAGTGAAGTAGAGCACATCCCCATATTCTGACTCCATTTCCTCTAAAAAAGCACGGAACCTTCTGTGCTTTAAGCCCCTGGATCTGATTTGGTTGATGCATTTCACAACGACAGACATCACATTGTCAAACTTCAGGCATCTGCTGCAAAGGGCCTGCTGATGTATAATGCAGTGCAGAGCTATGGCCTCCTCCACACCCTCCTCTTCCAGTTTTTTTTGAACAAGTGCTACCAGTCCATTCTTCCTCCCTGTCATTGATGGGGCTCCATGGGTTGTTATTCCAACAAAGCTCTTCCATGGCAAACCGGCATTCTTAATGGCATCACACAGCTGGTGAAATATTTCCTTCGCGGTGGTCTGGCCATGCATTGGAATTACTGTGAGCAACTCCTCCATTACTTTAAAATTGTCATCAACACCACGGATATATATTGCGAGCTGGGCAGTGTCTGTGATGTCTGTGGTCTCATCAAGAGCCACTGAATATACACTGAAACATTGTGCTTTCTCACACAGTTGATCATAAATGTCACTTGACAGGTGAGAAATGCGCTCTGCCACGGTGTTGGCAGAAAGGCTGATGTGGTTGAACAGACTTTTCTTTTCTGGACAGACAATATGTGCAGCCTGTAATATGCACTTTTTGATAAATTCACCTTCTGTGAATGGCTTTCCTGCTTTAGCAATCAACTCACAAACGGCGTAGCTAGCTTCGACTGCTGCATTACTGTCTTTGGTAGCCTTCTTGAAGAAATCCTGTTGCCTCAGAAGACATGTTTTATGACTGGCAACCTGGTTGGCTCTCTCATCTCCCTGGTATTTTTCGTACTCCTCAGCATGTCTCGTAGTATAATGACGTTTCAAATTGTATTCCTTGTGCACCGCAACTTTTTCAGTGCAAATGAGACACGTCGGAGTTCCCCTGTGTTCAACAAAGAAATATTGCACTCCCCACTTTTCTTGAACCTGTCTGTGCTCATCAACGACCTTTCTCTTCACGCCAGGGTTTGAAAGAGACATCTCTGGGGCTCTGTAATATGTTTTTCCACTTGGAATGAGTCTCGGGTTGATCTTTCACGTTCAGTCGCGCGGGTTTGTGGAGCATGCGCACTTTCGCTCTCCGTTTCTCCATTTCGCTCGCGAAGATGGCTACACTGACACAGGCTGGATCATGGATCATAGCGCCTCATTCAGTTGTATGCTGAGAGCAGCGGAGGAGTGTGCGCGCCGAGCGGAGTGATCGGCTTCACGGCTTCTCCGCCCAGCTGATTGGAGGAATGAATGAGTGAGTGGGCGAGGCACTGGACAGCCCGGCCGATTTCCCGCCCTCAACGGCCGTATATCTCACCGTGATTGGTTCATTCAGCTCCGAACACAACAAGTGTCATTCATATCAATCTTACGGGCCGCACGAACATTAATCTTTCATATTAAGACGGGGGCCGCAAATTATCGTCCCGAGGGCCGCAGTTGGCCCACGGGCCGCGAGTTTGAGACCCCTGGCTTAGAGGGAACAGTGTTCCTAGTATGAATATATTACACTCCTCCCCCTTTAACTATGAAGTTCCTATTAAGACTTAGCACTCAACTTCAACAATTATCTTTGCCTCATTAACTTTTTATAACTTTACTTCTCAACTTGTAACTAAATTATTACTGCTAACACAACCATTAGACTCAATATTCCAGTCTTTGACATTCCAATCTCAGGAACTCTTTTTCACATTTTTGTATGAACAGGAACTCTTTTATTTTAGGAACGACGTTCTCACAACTGACCGATCACAAATTCAGTCGCTTCGGAGGTGCTCTATCTCTCACTGGGTACCTGCGCCCACACACCTCTGGGGAACTGACTGCTCGGTTGTCAGGTGTAACTGTCTTGTCACAGGCCACTGAGCCTGGTGACGATGTTACATGTGTCTCTTCAGGTGAGTACGGGCTACCACCTACTGCTCCAGGTGTGCCTTTCCCCCCCACATCTGCGGGGACCACCACAGGGTAGTTGTTTGTGATGTCCAGTTGCTCATCCGGAAACTCCCTTGTCTCTGGTCTGGCCGGTTGGTTGTACAGCAGATGATCAATGTGGATCGAGCGTCAGCTCACACCATTCCACACCAGGTAGGTGACTGGTCCGAGTCTCTTTTCCACTGTTCCATTTGTCCACCTCTCCTTTCCTCCACGGAAATTCCGGATCAGGACTGAGTCACCCTCAGACAGATGTCTCAGCTTGGAGGCGGTTCTATCATGATAGTGTTTCTGCTTCCCTTGTTTTGCTTCCACCACTCGAGCGAGATCTGGTTTCAGTAAGCTGAACCTGGTCCTGATTTGACGTTTTAAAAACAGTTCAGCTGGTGTACATCCCGTAACAGTGTGCGGTGTACTCCTGTATGCCATCAGGAAGTCAGCTAGCCTGTGCTGCATAGTTATTGTGACCTTTTGTTTCTTATCTTCGTGTACTTGTTTCAGCAGTGATGCTTTCACTGTCTGAACTGCTCGCTCTGCAGCTCCATTGGAAGCAGGATGGTAAGCTGGTACCAAAATTTGTGTTATTCCGTTGCTCAGCAGGAATGTCTTGTACTCCTGCGAAGTGAATTGAGGTCCGTTGTCAGAAACAATCTCCTCAAGAAGCCCGTAGGAAGAAAAAATGTTCCGCAACACCTCAATCATTTTGGCTGCTGTGGTTGTTGCCATGGCGATGACCTCAAGCCAATTTGAATGACTGTCCACTAGTACAGTGGTACCTCGAGATACGAGCTTAATCCGTTCCGGAACTGAGCTCGTATGACGAGATTCTCGTAACTCGAGCAGACGTTTTCCATTGAAATGAATGGAAAACAAATTAATTCGTTACACATCTGTAACAGGGTTGGTGATTTTCTCTTCTCTGTGGTCTGAAATTTCCACTTGTGGTTTTACTTTTCCAATCGCTGGTGGCTGGTTGGTATTTCCACACACTTTTGCTTGTCTTTTTCGGGTCAATCTTATTTAATGTGGCAGGTTCTTCCATTTTGCTAGCGAACTCCAACGTATTCTTTGATGCCATTTCCATGGATACCGACAGTTCGCATGTTTTTTTAAATGTTAGATCTTGCTCCGTGAGTAATCTTCTCTGAATAGCTTCCACTCTCAATCCACAAACAAATCTGTCTCTCATTGCTTCGTCTAAATGGAGACCAAATTCGCAGTGGCTGGATAGCTGCTTTAACGCCACAGTATAATCTGACACAGACTCGTTTTCTTTCTGATTCCTTTTTTGAAATTTGAATCGCTCCGCGATCACCAGCGGTTTCGGTTTGTAATGAGATGATAATCTTCCACTAAGCACATGATATGAGAGGCTACTAGGCTTCTCTGGTATGCAAAGGTTTTTTAACAGTCCGTAGGCCTCTGCACCTATTATAGACAGGAACACGTTGGCTTTTTTACCTTCCTCCACTTTGTTGATGATCATCCATTGCTCAAACCGTTCCAAGTAAGATTCAAAATCTTCTTTAACTTCCTCGTATTCGCCGAGATTTCCAATGAATCTGGCCATGATGCAGTGCCGCCGTTAGCTTAGCAACTCTTGCTAATGCTAGTTTGCAAAGTCACGTTACCTCCTTATAACGCCTTAATTTCCTCGTTCCGAAACTTTTAATCCCTACCGTCTTGAAAGTGATCCCATCCTCATCGCCACTGTGATACCTTTGCACTTTATATAACTGTTAATATATCCATAACAGCAATAGACTGCGGAGCCAGGGTTCACACACGTGTAGCTCTTTATTGCAACCCTCCAACACACACACAGACCGGACACACAACACCACTCCATCCGGGTCACGCTGTGCTACCCCACGGTTCCCAGGTGGCGTGGTTAAACACACTTTTATAACCTGAGGCAATTATCATTCCTAGTATCAATATATTACAGTATTTGCGACATCAAATGTCGGATAGGCACTGGGGAAACACACCGTTGATGTGTGTGGTGCTCATACTTTGAAAAATTTATGGAGCTCGGGATTTCAGCGGGGCATCAGCCAACCCAATCCGCTCATGTGTCACTATCCTTGGTTACGCTCGGGAAAAAACGCCGCCGATGTGTGTGGTGCTCACGCTTAGAAAAAAATTATGGTGCTCAGGATTCCAGCGGGGCATGTGTCACCCCTGTCCGCCCACAGAGCACTGTGCTCGGTGAAAAACCCCTCCAATGTGTGTGGGGCTCAAATTTGAAAAAATTCTGGAGCTGCAGAAATTCAGCGGGGCGTCGTCCAACCCAGTTCGCTCACGGCGCACTTGTGAAATAATCTTGAAAAGTAATTAAATAATGTTTCACATCTATGACATCACCTTCAATCCGTGTCATGCCCATGTCATAGAGACCATCCACATCACAGCCATCGGTTTAAAAACTGCATCTTTGTAATAGGGTATGTCCTTTGTTTATATGTTTATATGTAGCCTTTAACATCATCAGTATCACCACCATCATCGGTGTCACTGTTGCGATGCATCTTTGTAACAGGGAATTTGTATGTCCCTTGTCATAGAGAATTTGTATGTCATGAAATCTTGCCCTAAGTAAAATATTTTCTGTAGAAGTAGAGTCGTCGGACCCACCACCTCCGTACTCTCCTTCTGCAGAAGCTTCAAAATCTCACTCATCTGTCTCGGTGTGCTTTATTTGTGTTCGACCTTGTGAGTGTTCATAGTGGACCGGACAGCACTATTCTCGGATATGCTCGGGGGGAACGCCGCCGATTTTTAAAGTGCTCAAACTCGGGAAATATATGGAGCTCGATAATGAAACTCAGCATGTGTCATTAAAATCCGCCCACAAAGCACTGTTCCCGGGGAGAAACCCCTCCGATGACCGTAGGGATATGATTTACCTACTCGGCGGGCCGGATTAAAAATCCTAACGGGCCATATATGGCCCGCGGGCCGAGGTTGCAAAACATGTACACACACGATCCGGGGCGGGGCGAGCGCGCCGGCGAAACCTCCGCTCGGCCGAAGCTCCGTTCGGCCGATTGACCGTTCGGTGGAACGTCCATTCGGCGACCTGTCCGTCTGTCAAACGTCCGTCGGCGAAACGTCTTTAGGCGAATCATCCGGCCACGGTCTACAATACAAAGTTACAAACTATATATGCATACACAAACAAAACATCTATGGAAATATGTGATTTAAATATTGAATTATATATTATGAAATGTGTACAGGTTGTGAGTGAAGTATTACACATTGCTGAAACCAGGTTAAAAATGGTGAACAGTGACAATATTGCAATATGATTATTTTCATTTGCAGTAAAAATTGAGAGACCTGCTTTCGTTAAGTGGTTGTAAAAGGCAAATATTACACACTACTACGGCCACGTGGAGTCCAGTTTCTGATAAAAAAACTTCCTATCAAGGATATTGGCTATTGTAAACTCTAGATCAGGGGTGGCCAACCCGCGGCTCTAGAGCCGCATGCGGCTCTTTGTCTGATTTCATGCGGCTCTTTAAGCGATATTCTGGCGTAAGGCGTAAGTGTAAACCATGGTCAAACACACCGTAACAACCCCATTCAAGAGATTAATTTACCCGACCGCTAGATTCACGAGATCCACCAACTTCAGCAAATACCGCACTATCGCCACATACGGCGCTGTACGGAGCCACTGTCCGACCGCAAACGCCACTATTAGCCACAAATAATGCTCAGAATTGCACCAAACTTCATCAATAGTACACACAGGGTCCCAGCACGTAGTCCGAGCCGTCAAACAGCTGCTAGTTTAGCCTGTTACCTGCACTCGGGGATCCACTCGTCGGGGCTTCAGGGGCTTTCACATGACAAGCTTAAAAAATGCTTGGCTGTTATATTTTTGTTTGTGGACTTGCTTTAACTGAGAGTTTATGTGTGTGTGTGTGACAGTGCACACAATGTTAACTGTTGAAAAAAATAACTGTCATTATCTTGCTGTGGGTCATTTTCAATAAATCTGGCTGAGCAGAGGTCTGTGTGTGCCCATGTATGATGTGGTTCTTTGCAGTAACACAGTAAAAAAAGTGGCTCTTAGTCTCTGACTGGTTGGCCACCCCTGCTCTAGATCTTCCTACCAAAGAAATCGGACAACTCATAATGTTCCTAAGTTTTCCGTGATATGGTTCATGTGTTTATTGCTTTACACCATTTAATTTTTGACACAAGCAAAGTTCAAGCATCCAAAATAAATCTCCTGACATGTCCATGTCCTCTGTTGTTTTCCTTCAACATTTGTCGTCATAAAGAGTGAAGTCGGAAAAAAGACTTTGACTTTGTCGAACCTGCCACAGAAGATGTTGATCCAACATAGGTTGATGCAATTGGGATACCCAGAGGTGGTCCAGATGAGTATAAATTGGCTAACCAAATTGCATCTGGTTCGAAAACATTTTTTTAAATGCCTCCAAATGAAGATGCTGACCGAAAAAATTACATTCATAACTATATCCAAAAACTTGGAAATTTTAATGATCGAGGCTTTGTGGCAATCAGTTGGTGTCCACATCTTTGATGGCTTGTCTGACCCATTAAGAGGTCGATATGTTTCTGGCGGAGAGAGATGCTGAGTGTGCAATGTTTGGAATAATGCACCTTGATAGCCAACAGCAGGTCACCTGATGGGCCACTCACATGCGACATTGAAGGTCTGCAGACCCAAAAACTCAGACATGAAAAAGCACTCTGGGGTGGAACCGTCAGCATGGTCAGAGTGATGGAATAAGACCTTTGGAAAGTATAAGGATTCAACATTCTCTATTATTATCTCTATAGATATTTTCACACCTAAACTGACATTGTGCAGGTGTGTTTGCATACCATGGCTGTGAGTCTTCTGAGCAAACTTATAACTACAGCAATTGCCCCAACCAATACCAATTTACTAAAACGTATCCTTTAAAAATAAAGCCGCAATATGTATTAAGGATATGCAGAAAATATAAAATAAATGATAAATGAGGGAAAGTAGGAGTTATGACACCATTGTTATCATCTATTATACATTGGCTACATTTAGTATAAGCTTTGCAAGAAATTGAATGCATTCTTGCTTTAGACAGAGTCACACCATCATTTCATTTCTTGCTACTGATAAAAGACGTTTTGTTTATCATTAGTCTAAACCGGTGCTTCTCAAATAGTAGGGTGGGCCCCCCCTACTGGGGTACCTGGGAGCTTGTGACTTAAGAAACACCCCGTAATTACTCGAATATAACACGCATATTTTTGCTATATAATTAATTCCAATAGTTGGGGGTGCGTGTTATAATCAATAACTAAAATAAATTACAAATTTTCGATCGAAAAAAGCATTGTCAAACTCACTTTGACGCACGGACATTGTGCAATTTCCAACTTTGAATTCAAAATACACGCATATTAAAGATCGTCAAGCCTCACAAACATCACAATCCTGCATTAATAAGCTGGAAAGTAGAATACTACATTGTAGTGTAGTACGTACTTGTATTTAGAAATATGTCCAGCGGGGGGCAGTACATTCCCTTGTTACATGTGATAGTCTTTTCCATTGTGCATATCTTCAAATCATTTATTTATTCAATTTGTATGTTTCTTGTTTGAGAATGACAATAGATATTTGAATTAAAACATGGTATTGTCAATTGAAATGTAGTCAATGTTCAAGGAAGTCTAAAAGGTATTGCAACATAACATGTCTACATGATATGTTTGTCCACTCTGTGTATCATCTATTGCCCTAAAATTCAAACGCATAACTCCACCAAATGCACGACACTCGACACGCTCGTACCTGAAGATTTCTCTATCCGGTTTTGAACAAAACAATCGTGAAACGAAGAAAAAAAGGTAAGATTTCTGATTTTCGTCAGCGGGAAATTTTAGGTGCGCACTATATTCGAGTACTGCGTTTTTCCAGATTTTTTTGGCCCAAAATTACCTGCGTGTTATTTTCGAGTGCGCGTTATATTCGAGTAATTACGGTACTTTTCCTTATACGAAGTAGAATAAAGTGACATTGCACATTCACTCGGTGGATAGCAGTTGCGCGCTCACTGTCAGAGTTCGCTCAAGGAGTATGGGTACTCGGACGTTTGGTCGCCGGACGTTTGGTCGCCGGACGTTTGGTCGCCCGGAAGGTTATTGATAATTAACATTTAAAAATGTTGCTCAAATTTCCTAAATACAAACTGCGAATTATTATTTTGTCATACTTAATGCCCTATTAAATATTAGGCCAAAGAAAAGCTCAAAATTTCCCGTACTTTTATTGTTTTGTTGGAGAACTTGTTAACACCCTGACTGACGTCCCTTCCTAAGGGGACAACTCATGTACATACACACTCATACACTCACACGTCCGCTCAGTGAAACTGCTCAGGGCCATTGTTGGCTTTGATTGATGCATAGACCGTGTTGTTTTACCTTGTTTGGTACTCGGACGTTTGGTCGCCGGACGTTTGGGTCCGGGCGACCAAATGTCCGGTCACGGGGAGTATGGCACCAAAGAAGCAAAAAAAAAAGATACAACGCAGATAGTGAGTCAAACCTGAAAGCCGCTTGGTTTCACTCTAATTGGGTGGAAGAAAAGGAAAAACCGCTATGTTTTCAGTGGCAAAAATGAATCGCAAAAAATTAGTACGTCATTTAAAGACATTACACCGAAATCAAGCTGAGAAGCTGCTTGAGATTGCAATAAAACTATCAGCACTCTTTGTGAGAGCTACTACAGTAAACCAGCGAGCACCATTAGCACATATAAAGTGGCATGCTAAAATAAATAAATCTTATTTTGTTTCAGACAAAAATGTTAAATATATTATCTAAGGTTAGTCTCTATTGGTTTTCTTTAATTTTAACAAGGAAGGATAAAATCAAAACTCTAAAATGCAGAGGTGGACTTAAAATATTTCTAGAAAAATAAAATATTTCTAGAAAAATATTTTTTTTTTGATTGGAGTGGCGCCATAAAAAATAATTGATAAGCACTGGTCGGAACAAAATGGAAAAAAATATGTCCATGTAATCAGGGCCTCTGGATGTAATAAAATGTACCCAAGAAAAGATAAGGCCGAACGCCATTGATTGAGACAAGTGAAAATCCAAAAAGATGTCTGGATTCTTCATTTCTGCATGCTTTTGTGGATACTTAACTGGTGAACCTGACAGGAAGTAAATAATGTCAGGATTGTGTCGCAGAAACTGGAGGAGAAGGTGAGACAGGAAAGCAAATCAGGCCGCTTAGTAATATTACTAAGGAGTTAAAACAGAATTTGAGTTATGGTGAATGAGATGGTTGTTGTATATTTCCTTATGAAGTGACAGAAGAGTTTTTCTGTAGAGGCGTTCAATTTAAAAGTTTCGAGATTTGAGCAAGGGGGGTATACTACATAGCAGATTTTTTTTCCTGGGGAATTTTTATTTTTTTATTTTTTTATTCATTCATTCTTCTTCCATACCGCCCATCCTCAAAAGGGTTGCAGGGGTTGCTGGAGCCTAACCCAGCTGTCTTCGGGCAAAAGGCAGACTATAAAGTCTGTCATAGGGCACACAGAGAGACAAACGACCATCCGCACTCCCAATCATACCACCGCCTGCGGGAATCGGGCTCGCCTCTGCCCGCAACAAAGTTAGACGAGTGAACCTCTACACCACCAGGCACCTTATTTTTTTTAAAGTTCATAAAAATGTGAAAATCCACGCTGAAACTCACAAGCGGAAGCAACTCCCCTGTATTCCGCTTGCTACTAGGACTCAGCACTGAAGAAATATATACGTTTACCGTATTTTCATGTCTATAAGGCTTAATAAAAAGTCTTAAATTTTCTCCAAAATAGAAAGGGCGCCTTATAATGCGGATCGTCGTGTGTATGCTCCAAGCTCGCTCCAAAGCCTGACTGAGAGCACTTCCGGCCGACACGCTTCTTATGTAGAGAAAAGGCGGACGTGTGTGGGGTCAGGCATGCGGAGGGCGTGTGTTTAAGAAGACACTTTTAATGTCGTTCTTGGTTGCCATGCTAATGGACAGGATCTACCACCAGGTAATTTTTAAGCGAAAGACGATGCCGAAAGAAAAGTTTCCAGCCAGCGCAATTGTGAAGGCAAACCAAAAGGGCTGGATGGACGAGGAGAAAATGAGAGATTGCTACGTGAGGTGTATGTCAAGAGACCGGATGGCTCGCCGTCACTTTTGATTTGCGACTCATAGCAGCGGTGAAAAACCAAGTCACGAAAATGAACTCTGAGCTTGCCGTCATTCCCGGAGGCTTAACTAAAGAACTCCAACCGCTGGACATCGGCATCAACCGGGCGTTCAAAGCAAAGTTGCGAGCGGCATGGGAACAATGGATCATAGGTGACAAACACACGAAGAGTAGGAGGCAGCGCCAGGCTAGTTACGCCACTATTTTCGAATGGATTGTGGCCACTTGGACTAACATGTCTGCTTGCACTATTGTTCGAGCTTTTGCCAAAGCCGACACGGCTTTATGAAGAGTAGGAGGCAGCGCCGGGCTAGTTACACCATTATTTTCGACTGGATTGTGGCCACTTGGACTAACATGTCTGCTTGCACTATTGTTCGAGCTTTTGCCAAAGCCGGCATCATTTCTGTGTAGCCACGTGGCAATGTGAGTGACTCCGGCAACGAAGAGAGGGAAGCCAGCGTTTTTGAAGAATCATTTGGACAATTGTTCAATTCGGACACAGAAAATGAGGACTTTGATGGATTTGCGGGTGATGATTGATCAAAAAACTTGAGTACATTGTAAAATGGCTAAATAAAGTACAACCGAACTCGGTTTTGCTTCCATTGCCTTTTTAAAAACGTCTTTTTAGTGAGTGTGTCCGTATGTTTAAGCTGGTGTATGTTTAAGCTGGTGTATGTTTTGCCATGCCTGGCTGCGTGTTTTAGTGCGGTGCGCCTTGTGTGTGTGTCAAATACAGATATAGCACTTGTTACTGAGACTGCGCCTTTAAATGTGGTGTGCCATATAGTCGTGAAAATACGGTATATATATTTTTTTAAAGTTCACAAAAATGTGAAAATCCATGCAGAAACTCGTAACCAGAAGCCACTTTTTCTACTAGGACTCAGCACTGAAGAATAAAAAAAAAGTTGTTTTTTTTTAAATAGGGGTGACCCTACTTCGCAGATATTCACTTTTCTCCCGGGGGTCCGACCCCTAATTAACCGCGATAATCGAGGTTTTACTGTAATTGGTTCCAGAACTTTTTTCGTAACTTGGATTTTTTGTAAATAGAGTGGGATTTTATTTGAAAATTCTCAAATAAATTCCACGCACCTAAAAAAACAACAACAACTAAACACTTTAAAAGTGATCAAAGTGTCCCAATTTTGTATGAACGATGTGAGATACACAAAATATTAGAGAAAACTATTCTAAAATGAACACATGCACATACATTTCAACAACTTCAAAACAACTTAGCATTAATAGTTGCTTTTTCAAACATAATTGACTGTCACTGTATGTCCTGCAATTTCTTTCTCCTCTAACCGAATGGAGTAACAGTCTGTCCATCTCACCGTTCAGTACAGAGACCATGTCAATGAGTCGCCACTTTTAATGCTTTCTGCTGCTTCAATATCATTGCGATGTTCCATGGCTTACACTGTATTGCTTTGAAATATAGTCTCTGCAAATTAGTATTTGAAAACCTGTCTATCAGATAGAATTCTGACCCCTAAAGACCTATTAGACCCTCTTTAAGAGTCAGCCTCCACTCCATGCATTATGCTGAATCAGATGCACCGGTTTGAGGTCTGCATCAAGACACCTGCCCACCCCATACAATCATTAAGACTCAAACTTGTAACCTAGCCAAGACCAAACAGCTGTCCAAAGACACCAATGGCAAAATTGTACACCTCCACAAGGCTCCAAAGGGCCACAGAGAAATTGACATTCAACTTGGTGAAAAAAGGTCCACTGTTGGAGAAAACATTCGAAAATGCAAGAAGCTAAACATGACAGTCAATATCATTGCAAGATATCACCTCATGGCGTCTCAGTGACCCCAAGAAAGGTGACGAATCACTCAAGAACCACACAAGAGGACTTGGTTAATGTTTCCGATATGACTGTTAGTAATACATGATGCTTTGAAATCATGGATGGCACAAAAGGTTCCCGTCAGGATTTTTATTTCAGTGTATTATAAATTTGCATGCAGTATAAGCTTTGGCCTTGCTATTAAAGAATGGTTTGCTCATCTTTAGTTTTGCGCACATTTACATTATCATACTTGCCTGCAATGCTTTTCTCCTGAGGTGCTAAGGCACCTCGGAGTGCTTGCAGCCGAATCAAGTGTGACTCAAGGGCTTGCAGTGAGCACTCCTACCTCGTCATTTGGACGGTCCAAGAGGCTTCCTAACACTTCAGTCCTCATCAGTTTTGACTTTTATGAATGTGTTTTGGTACTGTTAGATGAAACGTTTTTGGCATCTGACTCCAACGGCGTTTGTCTATCTGAAACTAAGACTTATTGACCAAACAATAGTGGATGTTCAGCATCGGGAGAGACGACCAGGATTCGACGGGTTACTCCACAGATAATTTATTCCTGACAAATAGATCTAATACAGAGCTCTGGGTCTCGGGTCCCTAACACAAACAGCTGTGCGTCTTCGTGACCAACACCCAAACCGAGTTGCCCAGTTTTCATAGCACAAATATGAATAATGCATTAGCTGATTAAAGGTATGATGTTGACTGGTCCACGACTGTCTCCAGGGTTCCATCCTCTCTTGGGATTTTCCACTCTTCTCCGTATCAGTTGGCCTTGGGTGAAGCCATCTGTAATCAACCTCAAAAGAATATCTCGTACTGAAAGCTTCCTTTATTCATTGTGCAAGCATTAATATAAGGGAACATTCTGTTCGCGTGCGTCATCAACCTGAAAACGTGTTTAATCATACAGTAGTAATATATAAAAAAAGCCTTATGTTTTATTGCAATGATTCATCGGTAATAAAATATATGATTAAAATATGCCATAGTCTTCATTACACATGTACTTGGCTAAAGATTCAACTCACATGCATGCACACATTGTGTAATCTCTTTAGAATTGAGATGCCCATGTAATTAGGGCCACCAAATATAATATAGGAACAGAAAATAAGTGTAAGGTCGGAACGGAGTTGGAGAGCTGCCCTCAATGGTCGTCCTCCTTATAAATAAAATTCCAAGAGAGTAAAATGGCAAACCTGACAGTTCCCCTGCTTAAACCAGCCAATGTCAAGGTCCATCTTAAGTTTGCCAATGACCATTTGGATGATACAGAGGAGTCATGTGAGAAAGTGTTTGGAGGAAGAAGAATGATGAGTCAATCCCTATTTTTAAGCATGGGGTTGGTAGCAACATGCTTTGGGGATGCTTTTCTGCACATGGGACGGGACGACTGCATTGTATTAAAGAGAGGATGGCCGGGGCCATGTATTGTGAGATTTTGGGGAACAACCACATTCCCTCAATCAGCTCATTGAAGATAGGTCGTGACTTTTTAACTTTTTAACTTTTTTCCCATGACATTTAACATGACAAAGACCCAAAGAACACAGCTAGGAAAACCAAGGAGTGGCCCTGTAAGAAGCATATTAAGATTCTGGCATGGCCAAGCCAGTCTCCAGACCTAAACAAAGAAAATCTTTGGAGGGAGCTCAAACTCTGTTTCTCAGCAACAGCCCAGTAACCTGACTGATCTATGTGGACGAGTGGGCCAAAACCCATCCTGCAGTGTACAACTTGGTGAAAAACTACCGGAAACATTTAACCTCTGTAATTGCAAACAAAGGCTCCTGTACCAAATATTTACAATGGTTTTCTCCAGTGTTCAAATACTTATTGAAGTGATTGTATCAGTCATGGATGGATCACAGGGCCCATTCGTACCAGTAATTTTAAATAAAGAGGAAAAAAAACAAGAGTTGTTTTAGTGAGACATCCAATGGGATGCCAGTGGATTGAAATGAGATTGTCAAGCAGGACACCACGCTCCCCAAAATAAAATAACGGATACAGGAAATGTATTCACGTCTTGGAGGATTTCATAACTTTGGACCTTGTTTTCATCTATATTGAACAGCAATTTGCATATCAAAGTGTTTTCTAACCTAAAATTTCATATCTAGAAGCATTTTTAAGTATAGGTGCCGCTGTACTTTTTAAATACATTCAGATTTGCCAGTTTTGTTAACAATGCTTTACTTTTGCCCAATCAAACAATTTATTACTTTTGACTGGACAATTCCTTCAAGGATAAGAAATGGGATTGGCTCTGACTCAGTAAATGAAAAAATAACCTGCAATGAAATGTTGACCCATGTGTGACACAATTATATGTAAAAGCAGCATTGCTTATGAAAGCAACGGAGTACTGCAATATCACCCACTAAGCTTACTAAAATGATTAAGTGTGTGGCAAGCAAAATTCACATAATTCAAATCTGATTATTTGCAGAGAATTCTAACCTTCAAATGCAATTGCAATTGATTGGCAAATCTTCAAACAGGTTAAAAATATAGGTACTCGGACGTTTGGTCGCCGGACTTTTGGTCGCCCGGAAGGTTATGGATAATTACCATTTAAAATTGTTGCTCAAATTCCCTAAATACAAACTGCAAATTATTATTTTGTCATACTTAATGCCCTATTAATTATTAGACTAAAGAAAAGCTCAAAATTTCCCATACTTTTGTGTTTCGTTGGACAACTTGTTAAGACCCTGACTGACATCCCTTCCTAAGGGGACAACCCATGTACATACACACTCTTATACACTCACACGTCCGCTCAGTGAAACTGCTCAGGGCCATTGTTGGCTTTGATTGATGCGTAGACCGTGTTGTTTCAACTTGTTTGGTCGCCGGACTTTTGGTCGCCGGACGTTTGGTCGCTGCACGTTTGGGTCCGGGCGACCAAAAGTCCGGCGACCAAAAGTCCAGGCATGGAAAAAAATAATATTGTTATCAGTGGCGGGCCGTGCATTTCACACCTAGGCCTTCAGTAGTGCTACGTGTGAATCAATCCAATTATTATTATAAGTATTTTACAGCTATAAAACCTTTACTGCAGCTACAGCTGCGACACATAAAAAAGAATCAATAATAACCTCAAAAATTGAAATATTATTTAGGAAAATAGACACATTTTACTCACCAAAAATTATTTTATTTATGCACAAAATCCATCCTCCTTTCTTTACTCAAGAAGATTTCAATTACTCTGTCGTACAGATTACCCCTTGCGTTTCAGGTCCATCAAGAAGTTCTTTTCTATCACCATCAAAGCTAATGCTGCACGTTGAGTCTGTCCTGTTGTATTTCTAGCATAAGTTTTTATTCTATTTAGGGCTGAAAATGTCCGATCGACAGAAGCATTGGACACGGGGATGGTCACTGCCGAACACACTAGTGTGTACAGCCGCCCCATGCTCTCACTCAGATTTTTCTGCTGAAGGAAGTCAAGTAGATCAGTGGGAGATTTTCCTGCAAAATCATCCATGGCATTCATTACAATCAGTTCCGTTCTTAGCCGAGGCAGATCGAAAAGTGCCCAGTGGCTCTGCGTTAAGCTGGAGAAGGCTACATATGGTAATTTTTTCTGGTATTCCCGAAACTTCTGCGGGTCGAGGAGGGAGAGAAACATCAGTCTTTCGTGGTCTTGAAATCTGGTCCGCGTCTGGCAAATACTATTGTCCTGAATCCTGTTATGGAGTTTGTGGTTTTGCATGCGAGAATCTTGCGCTTGACCTTTTCGTGCGCTTGGAGCACACACACTGCATTCTGTGGCCTCGTAGATTTCTTCATATCGGCTCCTCTCGCGTTCAACTGTGTCACAAAACTCCTTTACTCTTGCAAGACAAAACTGTACATCCAGTTTGTTGTTCTGTAGTATTGAAAAAAGCACGTCTGAATGCTCAAAAATGCCATTAAATGTGTGAAGCAAAAACAAAATTCAAAATCATCCAGATGTGCTTTAAATCCATCAGCACACCAAGACTACTCGTCATGATGCTCCAGGATGTGACGAAACAGTTCCTTTTTAGAGCAGCTCTCTTCTCAAATGCTGTATTGATCACTCTGGATGTGTACTGCCACGTTGGTGCCACACGAGGCAGACGCCGCTGGCAGATTTCATCCAGCAGCTGTGTGCGTCGAGGTGATCGCGAAAAAATGCAGCAAAGCCATTACACTGAGCAAAATATCTTGCATTCTTTAAGCTTTGAGGCCCCCTGAGTCAGTACTAAATTGAGGCGATGTACATAGCAGTGTATGAATAAAGCTAACTCTGCTCACTTTACCCAGACATTCATTTTCCACCATTAATTGAATGATAAGACCTGCAATGTCATCGGCTCACTTCCCACTGGTAACATTTCCAAATCTGACGAACCACTCCTTGACACCTTTGCCTGTGACATAACGCAGAACCAGTGCGAGCTGTGCTGCATTACTCGCGTCTGTCGTCTCATCCACCATTACAGAGACAAACAGTACTTTTTTTTTATTTCCCTTCTGATCTCTTCCTCAGTCACTTCAGCAATAGCAGTGATCAGGTTGTTTTGTATTTTGCCCGACGTGCCACTAAACACTTAATTAGTGGACAGGTGGTAATGTAAATCGGTGTTTCTCTCAGCAATGAGAGAAAGAAGTTCCACATATATTTGTTTGTTTGGGGATGCAGCGCTTTCATTGTGTCCCCGAAATGAAAGTTCCTGCTTGACCCAAAAAATGACAGTCTATCAAACATTTTAAGATTTCCCTATTTTTCTATACCTTTTCGTTGTGACGCTCCGTTTCCCTGTGTACTTGCTTGCCGAACTGAAACTCCACTCGGCTTTCCCCAAAAGTTTTGGAGAGCACCGTTGCTTGTAAGTGTCCGGCAGTGCTTTGGTGTCTCGTTGCTGCTTTAGTTAAACAAGTCAAATTTGCAAATCCAATGTTGGTCCAAACACCATGTCGATCGGTGGCAAATACCAAGCACTCCCAGCAATACAATTTGCAGTGTTCCTCGGAGCCCGTGAGCCAGGGTTAGCGCTCGCAGTTAGCGAACTGAAAGTGGCGGACAAACCCTTTTCCCGGTTGTAACAGACTTGCTAGCTTCGGAGTTGACCGCCCTTTCTTAATGATGTCCATTTTTTCTAGAAAAGTCCGTCTGGAAAATGGCAGTCAGCAAATCTGCAACCAAATCCATTTATTTTCCTCCATTGGCCATTGTGGGTGGAGTTTGCGAGCTCTGGCCCGCTCACTCTGGCTTTGGCCTGCCTACTCTATCACTAGCCAATCATAGTTGGTGAAAGTGATGACGTATCCCTACGCCTGCGATAAGGCAATGACGTATCCCTAAGCCTGCAAGAAGGCCTTGGTGTCACCAAATCGAATTCTGATTGGTTAAAGCAACAGTCTTATCGACGCTTGTTTAATGCAGCAGAGCCTGCAGAACTGATTGTGAAGGCCTTGAGGCAGATTTCTGACCTGGCATCAAATAATGGCTGAAATGTGATTGGTTAAATGCTTCAATATGAAAACACACATCTGGAAGCAGTGCAACCAGGGGGAAAGCAATGAAAGGAAGCTGACAGACAATTTGGAATTATTTAATAAGTATTCATTGGCAAAATATAATTAACATCAGTCTGTGATTCAGATATTTCTTAGGCCAGCAGAGAAGGCCCTGACGGCACACCACTGATTGTTATGTACATATGTTACAGTGGGGTAAATTGATTTTTACAAATTGACCCCTTTATGGTTTGGCTTAAACTTCGGGTAAAACTGAGCATATGAACTAGGTACAACAGGCAGTCACACAAAGTTTCATTAAATTGTGGGGAAAAAAAGCAAAAGTAAAATTTTTCCAAAAAACCCACAAAAAACAAAAACGTTTTTTTTAATGTATACTTTCTCTTTCTTCATTTAAGAATAACATTTACACTAGTGGGCCCAGAAAAATAGACTTTGGATAGCTGTCCCTCAGACTGGACCACTGCACAAAAAAATAGTCTGAAAAGTAGTAAAGGATTCTTCCCGTGACCGACAGTGACTCAACCCGGCATATGCTTTCAGTGAAAACAATCAAGACTTTCTTAATTCCCAGAATTCCAAGCAGAAGTCCAGCTACACAAAGGGGAACACAGGTCCCCGGGCCATTACACAGCACCTAAAACAACAAAAAATACATGGAGGTGGGATGAGCACAAATACAAGATTAGAATATATGTTCTATCGATAAACTTTTTATTTTGTATTTTTTTCACACAACAGCCATTGCTGAAAAAATATTTGAATATAGTAGGACCAAATTTAGTTACAATTTGTGTATGTATAACTTACGTCCTCTCAAAATAATAACAAACCCTTAATTTGTTTTAAATATTCACTTATCGAAGTAAATATCGAAACTGATGTAGCTGATATTTTTGGTTAAATCCAAATCCAACCAAGATTGTGTGTGTCTATTGTACACATTGTGGAACCACTTTGTAGAGAAATATGTTAATCAACATCTCAATTATTACATTTTAACAATATTAATGTGAAATATGAACTGTATTCTTATATTTAATCTTGCACCCTTCTGCACTTCTAGAAATTTAGTCACTAGAATAGAATTTTTACTGACACCTACAGGTCAAGGCCTGTCATCACTTTGTATATAACCCACCCCTTTTGTGTCCCCGCCTAAAGTTTGTCTCCGCCTAACTTCTATTAAATACCTTCCCCGACCGAGTGAACGGCGTATCTGGATGGGAGGCCTCGAGGTGGTCGCTTGGCTCTGTCGAGCGCTGACCCCTTCTTAGGAAGGGTGGGGGCTAGCCAAGGGGGCTAGCCAAGAACAAAGGAAGCGGACCGAGCGGCGACCATTTTGAGAGCCATCGAGATGGGGCCTCCTGTGCAGATAACCTCCATTCGGCCGGGAGCTAAAAACTACCACGTGTTTGCTGCTTCCTCTGTATGAAGATGATTGTCGAGGCAAACCAGCTTTGACATTTTGGTGCCTGAAACCCGAGATTCTTCTCTGCTTTCCGGCCACGGCAGATCGACAGAAGGATGGATGGCTTGACGTCGGCTACTCCAGCCTTGAGAGAGGGCGATCTGGCCTGCTGGCCCGGGAACAGATTACGAATTATCCTTTCGTACAGAGGAGGCACCAAAAAATGGTAAGGCACTTTTTAAAATTAATTTGTAGAATCTAACCCACCAAGTCCCCGTTTCCCTTCGAGGATGGGAGATGCTTAAAAAGAAAAGTTGCGTATACTCTTCTCTGTGTGTCGGAGATTCTTCTTTCTGTGTGTCGGAAAGACATTTTTCTGTGTGTCGGAATTATGTTTTAATAGTATACAGCACGATAAAAGGCTGTGTGTCGGCCTCTGCCTGGAAAGCAGACAAAATGGGAGGTAGCGCCTCCCCGCGAAGGGACTTCGAGGGTTGTGTTAAAAATATAGAAGAAATATATTGTCATACAGTGCCAAGATAATGAAAGAGCTCGATATAAAGAAAAAAAAGAAATAGAATAAAACTATAAACGCATGCAAGTAATCTTCATATGAATAGATATATAGATATATATAAGTACGCTATGACGCGTTCATAAACGATATAAGTATGATTGCCGCGAAAAATAGGAGTTTAATCGGCGAAAAAGAATATTTAGACGGATAAAAATAAGTATTTAAGAGAGGGTGAATTGGAACAGGATGGTGGGGGGGGTTGAAAAGCAGACCACATGTGAGAGGAAAAATGGCCGAGCCCACAGACAAAGAGAAAAAATGGCGGCGAGCCAACTGAAGTTAAAACTGCCTTTCTTCTCCAGCCCACGTTCTACTAACCCAGGAAGATATATATATATTAGGCCTGTTCAGAAACAGTGCCCCCCTTGCTCAGCCCACTCCTCGTGCCAGGTTCCACTCGCAGGGGCTAGGAGCACGAGGGGGGGGGATTGGGGGACTGGAATGCAAGAAATCTCAGGTTACATCTCACATTCCACACGATGAGCAAGGAGGAGCAGTGATGAAGAGACATGAGCAGAGAGAGTAATAGAAAGAAAATAAGACAGAAAATTGACAATATAACATATTAGTGACAAATTATGGGTCCTCTAATAAACACTGAAATTTATCATTAGGAAATGATTAAGAAATTGCTAAGTAGAAGGTTAGTTTCTCTAAATTTTAATTGTGGTAAGAGTGAGCTACAAAAAATGGCTCTTATATTAAATAAGCATAGTGCTTGGAGCAGAACAGCAATTCAACAAGTGCAATTTAGCTATCTTAGCAAATAGAGAGGGATTTGCGATTTAGACTTAAGGATTAGGAATCATCCAAATTATTAATGATATCAAACATGAAGACAATGCAGAAATGGCATTGATCCAAATTATTAGGTAAATTGTAGCTGGCAAGTTTAGATAAAATAATTAATTTAGGATAGGCATAATTTCGCTGAGATGCAATAAACATCATGACTTGTGATCAGTGCACGGATGGCAATTCATTGTTTTGCCCATCAACAGGTGGAATATGCTTTAGCGTGGTTCATATTAATGACTATTAGAATATTAATTGCATTAGAATCGAACAATTGATGCCAACCAAACAACATTGACCTATTTCCTTTTAGAATGACTTGCCATGACACAGCGAAAGGTGGTTAGCTGCCAAGAAGCCCCAGGACTGGGGATGGCGCTCTTCACCAGTGATAAAAAAATTGCAGACCACGGATGTCTGAAAATGAGTGAGCGTGAATGGTTGTTTGTCCTTTTTGTGTTTTTGATTGGCCGACCACCGAGATATGATCAATCAATTAGGTATCAAGGTGGAAAATGATTTAGCAAATTGGAATCGATTTCGGAATTTGCCAATAAGCCGTTTCACGGATGGCAACGCCAAATTATGGAAAAATATTTCGTCCAAGGAAATTTTTAATGAAAAAGCAGCAGTACTCCAAATGTGAAATTTGAAGTGGAGAAACAAATCTGCTATGCAAAATTTGGGAGCACTGGGAAAAAACAGACAGTGCTTGATACGAAATTCCAAAGTACTATTGATTTATTGTGATAATGGCATCCAAATTGTGTTAACAGAATAATTGACTGAATTGAAAAAAGGTTCCATATTTCGTTATGAAGTCATTGCGCCTACATAACGAGGTCAACCGGACAACAAAATATGGACATCCTATTAAGTAGACCATACCAAACGCCATTATTCACTACACGATTGGAACTAGAGGATGAGGCTAATCTGGCTATCTGCATAAAAGAAAAAACTTTAAAGGAACACACTGAATTTGGGTTAGCAGGAGGAGACTGTGGTTCCTAACAGAAAACAGACTGGACCAACGGCGGTCCCGGGAGCCTGGGTGCTCAACACACGTGTTCCTGACCAACCAGCAAACATGAAAAAAAAAAAGCGGGATCCATTTTGTGCACTATAAGAAGGTTCTCTCAGTTGAAACGTTTATAGGAGACAGGTAAGATAAACTTTTTGACGTAATCAGACGAAATGGCAAGCACTCAAATATTGATTGGAGAGATTATTGCTCGGGGAGCGATGCTGTAAGCCATGAGGAACTTTTTATATTGGTTTTATTGTCTCCATAAAAAAAGTGAAAGCGTTTCAATTGAGACTAAACCTTCTTATAGATAGTTAAAGTAAACAATTGAGATTAGATTTTCTTACAGATTTTTAAAGTAAACAATTGAGACAAATCTTCTTACAGATTTTTAAAGTAAACAATTAGAGAGAAAATAAACTACAATGGATAGAAATGTTACTAGATTTTAATTTTATGCCTGACTATTGAAAAATATTGATTAAGAAAGTTTTATAGGAGATGATTGACAAACTCCAAAGACAATGGGATGTTACATTTGATAAAAAGATTACTAGATTGGGATACTTTGAATTTCAAACAACTGAGTTTAATATGCAACGCAATACACATTCTTAAATGAATTGGGACTTGATTAGTATGCATTTTATAAGTAATGAGTTTTAATTGCTTTAAAGGATACAATTATGCTAAAATATTAACCTTGACAAACAAGGGGTGATTACAATTTAGTGGGTTCAATTATATTCAGAATTATAAATGTGTGCATTTTGTTTCTGGAATATTAATTGATGTGAATTTAACTGTTACAGAGAACGGGAAAGCTGTTTTCCTGGGGAGAAAGCACCCTGGTTTGCTTTTTGTGTTTTTCCTAGTTTTAAGTATGATCAGTTAATTTGTGTAATTAGAGGAAAGGGAAAAACAAATATGGTTCTTGATCTTAACAAGGAAGCAGTGATCATAATAGAATACCAGCTAGCATTTTTGATTTTGACTGATAAGGCATTTAAATTTTCACAAACTATAGTGATGGAATAAGTAAGATTGTTGCGATTTTTGTTCATTGAGGTATTAAGCCGAACCAAATAGCCGTAAGCAAATTTTAAGCACGTGTTGAAGACAACGACAGAACACAGCAGCTAAAGCAGCAGCGCAAACACTTACTGCACAGCATACACAACAACAAAACTGAGCCGATCTCAAGAACAGTCAGCAGACGAACTGTACAAAGCTAAAGGCCTACCGTGCCTACCAAAAATTATTCCAAAATTGAGCCATAAATGCCTCAAAAGGGAGGAAGATATGATGGACATCGAAATACCTACTTTTAAAATTTTTGAAGGAACTGTTTAATTTGTTATTTTATTGATCTGTAAAGAACATGGGATCTCCAGAATCAGCTGGAGTAACAATGGAGCTCATTTTGCAAACAGCATAGTGCAAAACATGGCAAAACACCTAAGTAGAGCGAACAAATGGTACGATAAAACCAAGGCTTGAGAAACCATGGGGGAGATAAATAAGCAATGGCCAGAACGCCTAACACTGGCCAAAACGTATATGAAGATAGTACCAACTAGCTCGGGATTAACACCTTTTTGAGATAGTTCATGGAAGACCATTCTAACTTCCTCTATGGGAAGAGTAACCATGACGAGAGACTAAGGAAGGAGAGAAACTTATCCAAAGAACATGTAAGCTGCCGTGATCTTTTTGTCTATCTTGCAGGAGGTGGTGAAGCCAGGTGACTGGATCCTGATCCGAGTCATAAAAGGAAGTCCTGGTTCTCTCCACGATGGAAAGACCCATTCGTGGCCCAACTCACCAACCTCCACAGCAGCAAAGATCACTGAAAAGTCAAAGTCGATTCACCAAGGTCGGTTCAAGGTCGTTCGAGACAGGTGACTCTGAGTGGACCAAGTCGGACGGTGTCAAAACCCTTGTCCGTGAAGAAACTCATCTGACGTCTACTCACCAGCCACGAGCACCCCTCACTTAACTCTGACCTCCCATAGACTTTGCACCTCTATACAGAAGCCACAGTGAAAGCTGTTGCCACCCACATCACAGTGACTGGACTGTCAGTGACTGCACTGTCAGTGACAGCCTGGGCGTGTCTGAACGCCCCGCCCACAGAGACTCGAGTTGGAAAACAAGTGCAGGAAACGTCCTGCCTCATCACTGGAAAGGCAGAGCCAAGCGGTCCGCTCTTGGATGGGGACCCAACCTACATCAACATCGGGGTTCCCCGCAGCATATCAGATGAGTATAAACTCGCTGACCAAATTGCACGACTCCAGAACAGGACGGAGGAAGTGTTTGCAGCCATCCATGAACAGAGCTGATGGCCTTCCAGAACAGAATTGCTGTTGACATGCTCCTGGCAGAGAAAGGTGGCGTGTGCTCCATCTTTGGCGACCAATGCTGCATCCCGAACAATACAGCAGCTGACGGGAGTTTAACCAAGGCCCTGGAGGGTCTTCGATCCCTCAACAGCAAGATGAAAGAACAATCTGGAGAACTACTATGAAGAAGACGTGTGGTATAATTTCATGGTGTTCCAGAAAAAACTGATTGTTGCGAATGAAAGTTGTTATGTGTGTAGCCGTATACCCATTTCCACAGATTCTGACATCCTGAATTCACTGGGTCGAGGCGTCACATTTAAATCTGCAGTCGTGCAGATGGTCTAAGATGCATTCCTTTTAAGGAGAGTGAACATAACAGTAAGATATCAAAATCAGTGCAAAATCAGTGCAATTCAAACCACGTGATTCAATCTGGGGCGATGATGTTCCTGTTGACCAAAGGTTGTGGTCCACACCCCCCCAGAAAATCATGTGTAAAGACATTGAGCTGTTATATGAGTGTTCATTAACCAAACTGTCAAGGCCCTACAGGGTATAGCAGATGATTTAAAAGCCCTTAGGGAAGTTGCAGGACCGATAGTCCTGGATCTGATAACAGCCAAAGATGGAGATGTGTGTGCCATGATGGGAGAACACTGCTGCACCTTCATCCCAGATGAAACCAGTACATTACTCGTGCCGTAGCTGAAATAAAGGCCCTAGTCAACACCATGGCCCAGGATCATTCAGCCGTAGGTGTATCATTGTGGTCATGGTTAATAACCGGGTCATGATTCTCAATTCTGTTTAAAAATTGCAACCTTGCGGTTTTTGCTACTGTTCTGTATTTTTTATGTGTGTAATCCCCTGTATGAAAGTTATGATTCAAAACACAATCCAGCACATGCTAGTAGGTTATAGTGACACAGTATCACCGCATGACAGACCATACTGGAGATTATCGCATTCTTTCGAAGTGTGACGAGTCCTCTATGCAAATGTGTTTGTCTTGATTTAAATATTGGGTTCGCTCATTAAGAGGGACGTAGAGGAATTTTTACCACTGATTACATCATTTCTCGCCTCTGCTTTGACATGTGATTTTGTTATTTTCCATACCCTGTTGAGTAACTGTCAATGATATTTGTATTCTAGAACCTGGAGGGGAGGGATACAAATTGATATGTTTAATGAAAATTCTTTCAAGTTACAACAGGGGGGAAATGTGAAATATGAACTGTATTCTTATATTTAATCTTGCACCCTTCTGCACTTCTAGAAATTTAGTCACTAGAATAGAATTTTTACTGACACCTACAGGTCAAGGCCTGTCATCACTTTGTATATAACCCACCCCTTTTGTGTCCCCGCCTAAAGTTTGTCTCCGCCTAACTTCTATTAAATACCTTCCCCGACCGAGTGAACGGCGTATCTGGATGGGAGGCCTCGAGGTGGTCGCTTGGCTCTGTCGAGCGCTGACCCCTTCTTAGGAAGGGTGGGGGCTAGCCAAGAACAAAGGAAGCGGACCGAGCGGCGACCATTTTGAGAGCCATCGAGATGGGGCCTCCTGTGCAGATAACCTCCATTCGGCCGGGAGCTAAAAACTACCACGTGTTTGCTGCTTCCTCTGTATGAAGATGATTGTCGAGGCAAACCAGCTTTGACAATTAAGATACCTGGGTTTTAAACAATGCTTGACTAATAACTGAATACCGTCATAACATAAGCCGTCACTGAGTTCGTAGGGAAGGCAGCTGAGACATGTCTCATGAACAACAAAGTGCGCCAAAATGAAGCATAGATGCGGCAAATCTTTATCTTTTCAACATTATAAAAATGATTTTAAAAGCAGCTGTGACAGGTCGTTTATGTTAGCCAAGGCTGTCAGCACCACAATTCAGATCCAAATAATTGTAAAGAGTCAGATATGCATGTTTAAAAAGTGAGTACAATAATCCCTCGAGCCAAAGCTGAATGCACTCTTTTTGAAGAGCACTACACAGTCACCTCTAGGGCCAGCCCTAGTTGGTGTGTTGGATTTTTGCAGTGGAGGAGCTTTGTGATGGAAGATTTTATAAACTATGGTGGCAAGTGCATATTTTACAGTATTGTAACAGTTCTGGCTGGCAGTTGTGTTTTTTTAATATCTGACAGTGGTGGTGCGTTTTTGGTTTTCTTTCCAATACTTTCAAAGCTTTCTAAAATATTGTTATTTTGCAGGCCGATGACAAACTTGATCAGCAGTAAATCATCTGTGATATGATAATTGTTTCAAAATACAGTTTTGCTGACTCAGGTGTTAGATAGTTTTTAATGAACCTAAAATTGGACAAATTGAATTTAATTTCATTCAGAGTGCTTTTTGTTTAATCTGTCGTTTAAAGACAAGTTGAGAGTCAAGAGTGATTCCTAGGTATTTAAATTCTTGGACTACATTGATTGTTTTTCCTTGGACAAAAAAAGAGGGTGATTCTATTTTGATGGTTTTGTTTTAATTTTTGTTGTGAATGAAGACACTGTCTTGGATAATGGTCATGAAAGTATTGCAGCTGTCATTAGTATGGTTATGGTAGAGATAATCTTCCCAATTGATATTGTTTAACACCTAGTCTAGGCTAGTTCTTGAGCTAAGAGTGTCCACTGAACAATCAGTAAGGAACGCCAACATCAAGGTTCCCACTGGCTGGAGGGGGAACGCCCAGGCTGAGGTTGACCAAGCTGTAAATAGACTGCATCATCAGGAGATCATGGGCAGAGTTCAGGTAGAGAGAGCAGGGCTAGGATGGGGAGAAGCACCACGATTCTTGTCCAAGGCTAACCATAAGGAGAGGAAAGATATGGTAGTGGCAGAGGTGACAAGGATGGGGGAAAAGCGCTATAAGATGAAGGCAGTGTCGCAGGAAGCTGGACAACCTGGGAAGGAGTTGTCAACCGAGACTTTAGTTGGTCCAACCTTTGCAAGTTCCCACAGGCAAGGATCAGCTTCCTCGTTCGCGAAACTTACGACACGCTTCCGTCGTTTCGATGGTTCATATTACTGCAATAGTTGTCACTTTTTCGAAAAAAAATAACGCGGGAAAAGGAAGTCACGTGAGCAGTGCTCACATGGTAAACACTACGAACAGATGTATTAAGGCTACTCGCGTCTGGCCAATCATCTTTGCTCTAAGGAGAACTTGCACAATTGATGGTTCACTAAAATCTTATTTGCCCCACTGTACATATATACATGTACATATACATTTTTTTTTTCAAGATGGCACCGTCACGCGGCAGCCAGTGGCAGTAGCTCTGTCCACTCTTACTTGTTTTTCGTGTTTTACAGCCTTTCTATCTTTTTTTTTAAATACATTTGAATATTTCTTAATACATTCCTTTTTACTTTACTTTGTACTTTATACTTTAATGTTTTTACAACGTTCTTTGTTCTGTTAGCCTGGCTTCTTTCTGCTACTTCTTTTTTGGAACCATTCAGCCATGCCTACGCTGTCATACACATCGGACTAGCTGTGAACAATACGCAGCAGAAGGAGCAACACCTCAATGCCGCTGGAAATTCAGATCTGGACAAAAGTGCCAGGAGAAGAAGCGACGCTTCAGACCAACCATTCCATTATGGGATAAGGTGGAAGAGCTGTCGGCACTTACCAGGCGACACAACAGAGTCGAGGGGTTCTACTCTGCTACTGTTGATTCTTCAGCTCCTGACTACTGAGGAACTGTGCGGATAAGCTTGGAAGAGTGACTCTGCATATTTTCAGCCTCGGTCACAGTCTGCAGAAGTTCCCCATCTTGTGGAAGACTTCCTGTGTGTGGTTCCAGTTTTATCCATCTCCACAACGTCTTTTTCTTGAGTCTGCATCTGTTTTTGCTACTGCAACCAAGATTGCGCCACTCAAGTGGCAGTCGGTAGCGGTAGCTCCGTCCGCTTTTGCTCGTTTTGTGTTTTTGCTGCTTTTCTGTCTTAATACTTTGCTTTGCTTTGTACTTTGTTGTTCAGTGGCCTTTGCGACTGTATTGTCTAACTTGTAACTATGCCGTTCCTGTATCTGCATTCTCACCCTCTTTCTACTGTAACAATGAAATTTCCCCGAATACGGGATGAATAAAGTTATCCAATCCAATATAGACACCCACACAACCCAAGCACCCCCCCAAACACACACCCACACAGTGGGGCAAAGAAGTATTTAGTCAACCAACAATTGTGCTAGTTCTCCTACTTGAAAAGATTAGAGAGGTCTGTAATTGTCAACATGGGTAAACCTCAACCATGAGAAACAGAATGTGGAAAAAAATAACAGAAAATCACATTGTTTGATTTTAAAAGAATTTATTACCATCTGTTTTAACTCATTATCGGTATAAAAGACACCTGTCCACAACCTCAGTCTCTCACACACCAAACTCCACTATGGCCAAGACCAAAGAGGTGTCGAAGGACACCAGAGCGTGTATACATTTATACCTTGTCGCTCCCCCCCAATCCCCCTCTCCAGCTCCCTCTTTTCCACTAATTATAATTGTAGAGTAAATTTCTTGAAACAATGATATAATTTTAGGAAAACTACACATGAAACTAAAAAATGAAATAAATTACAGTAGATGTATAATGCTTACACACCATGTCAGGCCTGCATCGAAAGATCAGGGGTATAGCATGAAACTGGGCTTTCAGGGTGCTTAGAACTGAAGAACTCCATGACTGATGTACTTCTCGGCTGCGTTTGATCCGATGAATGGTGAACTAGAAACATAGTTTTGTAACATTTTCATGTTATCATGATTTTTTTAACAAGGAAAATACAACCCCAACAAAAAAATAAAAAATAAGTGCTATTTTGAATTGTGGTTTGAAATGCAAGGAGAAACAATTAATTGATCAAGCGTAGGCCTGGGCGATAGGACAAAAATCGTTATCCCAATAAAAAAAATGAAAAATGATCAGTCGATATCGATAACACTGGTTAACTTGATTCATCATCATAGGCGCCGTTCAAAGCGGCTGCTAGTTGCAGTGGCTCCCTAAACCCTCACTTGTATTCTGTGTTTTTAGGGCTTTTTTAGAGCTTTTTTATCCTTTATTTTTACATTTTATTGTCTCTTAAGATTTTACTTGTTACTTTGCTTTATATATTATATTCCAAACTTTAATGTTTTAAAACTTTACTTTCAAGACTCTACTCCGAGACTCAAGTTGTGCGAGAGGCAGTCTTTGAGCTATTAGTTTAGTTTATCTTCGGGAATTCTGGACATTATATTTTGACCCACTCAGCCATGCCTCCGCTGTCTTACACAAAGGATCCGCTGTTAGCGCTACGCAAAACCTGGATTCCCCTGGACCTGGACCTCCCCGCGGAGTGAAAGAGGAAGAGAAGAGGATGCAGAGCTGGACGAAAATGTCAGGAGAGAAAGCGACGCTTCAGACCCAGCATTCCATCTATTATTATGGGGAACGTAAGATCTCTCCCCAATAAGATGGAAGAGCTAACGGCGCTGACCAAACAACAACGACAATATCCGAATATCTGCATTATGTGCTTCACGGAGACCTGGCTGAATGAACTAATTCCGGACTCTCTCGTCTCCTTGGACGGTTTTCAGCTGGTGAGGGCGGACAGAGATGCTGAGGAGAGCGGTAGGAAGAAAGGGGGGGGACTAGCTGTTTTTATTAATAGTAGATGGTGCAGCCCCGGGCACATTACTGTGAAGGAGCGACTCTGCACTCGAGATATCGAGCTAGTAGCTGTTAGCATCAGGCCGTTTTACATCCCCCGGGAATTCTCACACGTTATCATAATAACTGCGTATATACGTCCCTCGGCCGATGAGACAGTCGCCCGCGAGCTGCTTCACGCCACTGTGTCCCGGCTGCAAACGTCACACCCCCAGTCTCTCCTTCTTATTTCTGGTGATTTTAACCATGCTCCCTTAGCTTCTACTCTCCCCACCTTCACTCAGTTTGTGAAGTGCCACACCAGGGAACAAAAAACTCTGGACCTGATGTATGCCAACACAAAGGAGGCATACAGCTCAGTCCCCCTCCCCCCACTCGGCCGCTCAGACCACAACCTGGTCCATCTGATCCCCACCTACATCCCTATGGTGAGGAAAATAAAAACTACCACGAGGATCATACAAAGATGGACCGAGGAGACCAGCATGGTACTGAGGGACTGTTTTGAGACCACTGACTGGGAGGTGCTGTGCAATTCACATGGTAATGACATTGACAGCTTGACCCACTGCATCACAGATTATATTAACTTCTGTGTTGAGAACATTGTACTCTCCAAGAAGGTCTGTTGTTTCTCCAACAATAAGCAGTGGGTCACCAGGGATCTAAGGGCCCTCCTGAACAAGAAGAGGGCTTTTAGGTCTGGGGAGAAAGAGAGCCTGAAAATGGTCCAGAAGGAGCTGAAGAGAGAGATAAGGAAGGGTAAGACCATCTACAGGAGGAAGCTGGAGAACCAACTCCAGAGAGGCAACACCAAAGAGGTCTGGAGGAGCTTGAGGACTATTTCGGGCCATGGAGGCAACAGCGAGAGAGACCCGGAGTCTGGCGGCAGGGAGTGGGCCAATGAACTGAATCAGTTCTTTAACAGATTCAGTCCTGCCCCCACTCCCCTGACCCCCCAGACCAGAAGCAACGCTCCCCCCTCGTTCTCCTCCTCCTCCTCTTCCTCCCCCTCTTCCACCGGTCTCTGCATTACTGTCGATCAGGTGATAAAACAGCTCAAGAAGATCGAGGCAAGGAAGGCTACCGGTCCAGACGGCCTCAGCTCCAGACTACTGAGAGAGTGTGCGGATCAGCTTGGTATAGTGATTCTGCATATTTTCAACCTCAGCCTCAGTCTGCAGAAGGTCCCCACCTTGTGGAAA
Organism: Stigmatopora argus; assembly: GCF_051989625.1. Classification (NCBI taxonomy): domain Eukaryota; kingdom Metazoa; phylum Chordata; class Actinopteri; order Syngnathiformes; family Syngnathidae; genus Stigmatopora; species Stigmatopora argus. The sequence goes on from NC_135403.1 coordinate 2,040,884, forward strand.
ACTTCCTGCGTGGTCCCAGTTCCTAAGATGGCGTACCCCAGGGAGCCAAACCACTTCAGGCCGGTAGCATTAACCTCTCACCTGATCAAGACATTGGAGAGAATCATCCTCAATCACTTCAGCCCCCTGATGAATGCAGAGCTGGACCCTCTGCAGTTGGCCTATCGTCCAGGCATTGGTGTGGAAGATGCTACCACCTACCTGATGCACAGGTCTCTTTCACACCTGGAGAACGCAGGAAGCACGCTGAGAATGATGCTTTTTGACCTCTCCAGTGCGTTCAACACCATTCAGCCGGTTCTACTGAGAGGGAAACTGGAAGAGGCTGGAGTAAGGAACCACCTAGCATGGATCATCGACTTCCTCACTGACAGACCACAATATGTGAGACTCCAGGACTGTACGTCTGATGTGGTAGCTTGCAGCACGGGGGCCCCACAAGGCACAGTGCTCTCTCCACTCCTCTTCTCCCTCTACACATCGGACTTTAAACATAATACAGACACCTGCCACCTCCAGAAGTTCTCTGACGACACCGCTATTGTTGGACGAGTGACGGACGGGAACGACCTGGAGTACAGGGGAGTCATCACAGCCTTTGTTGACTGGTGTAGGCAAAACCACCTCTACATCAACACCAGTAAGACAAAGGAAATGGTCATCGATTTTCGGAGGAATCCTCAACAGACCACTCAGGTGAACATCCAGGGTACAGACATTGAAATCGTGGAGAATTTTAAGTACCTGGGTGTTCACCTCAACAACAAACTAGACTGGTCCATAAACACAGATGCCCTGTACAAAAGGGGCCAGAGCCGCCTCTACCTACTGAGGAGTCTACGGTCCTCTGGAGTGTGCAGGACACTGCTGAGGACTTTCTACGACACTGTGGTGGCATCTACAGTGTTTTATGCAGTGCTTTGTTGGGGATGCGGGAGCACGGAGAGGGACAGGAACAGGCTGAATAAGCTGGTCAGGAGGGCCAGCTCTGTTCTGGGCTGTCCTTTAGACTCTGTGGAGGAAGTGGGAGAGCGGAGGATGCTGACCAGGATGATCTCCATCATGGACAGCACCTCCCACCCCCTGCATGAGTCTTTGGAGTCCCTCCGAAGCTCCTTTAGCAATAGACTGCGGCACCCTCATTGCAGGAAGGAGCGCTTCCGCAGATCCTTCCTCCCATCAGCTGTCAGGCTCTTTAACAAAAAAATGGCTGTGTGTTAAGACCTACCGTATGCATGCATGTACATTTATGTGTATGTATGTATGTATATATGTGCTAAGCAACACGCTTATATAATTATATATTTATTCATGTATTTATTTCTTGACCTACTTATTACCTATCTATTTATGTCTAAAATGCCTTTCCTATTCCTGCATCCTCACCCTCTTGCCACTGGAACAACGAAATTTCCCGAATACGGGATGAATAAAGTTATCCAATCCAATCCAACAACAAATTAGATGTCTGTGTTTTTTTCCAGCTGATTTAGCGTGAATCTGTTGTCCTGAATCCAGAAATCACATTGGTTTTGCTCAGGCAGGTCAAGGTTTTGAGAGCTCCCAACCTCCGTTGACTCCATTTCAAGAGTACCCTTGTCAAATTTCCGGAGATTTTCCAGAATGCGATTCACGTAAAATCAATATAAGAAAAAAAACAACGTACGGCAATTTAAATCAAACTTTTATTATCATGTTTTTACATTAATTGAAATATTGTGTTTTTACAAACTATTGTAAAAGTACAGCACAATGAAAATAAGTTTATCTTTGTGTTTGGGTCCTTATACATGCTTTTTACAGACAGTAATTCCACCATGTGTCACGCTGAAGTCGCACATGTATGTTGTGCAATGTGCAAATGTCGGTCCTTTTGGAGACGGCTTCAACATGGGATATTTCGTCGAATGCGAACCAATAAACTTCAGCGAGTGTCTGGGTTTCTTATTAGAATTTTCATCCAAATTGCCATCCATTTTGCGCCTAATCCGAGCAGGCATATTAATAAGACTTCACAGTGCTGTCTACGTCTACTTCGTTTAGAACAACTTGGGAAATGACAGGATTTGTTTCAAAACAAAAGACTGGTGGTTAAGTCACCCTTAAAAATACTTCCCTTATGAAAAAAATGAAAATGAAAATGTTAACGCGATAGAGGCTACCTATGCAATCGATTACAAATTGATTGGCACGCTGAAGTCGCACAAGAAGAATCATTTGCCAGAACTTGTAACTCGGATGATTTACAATGAACTCGGTTTACAGTGCAGTTGAATCAAATGCGGAAGTAAGATGCGGAAGCCGTTGCGATGGTGTGAATTTCGAGGCATTTAAATGGGAAATTTGGTACTTTTCCGATATGGTTGCTTAAAAAAAAATTTGAGTGACAATTATTTTTTGATTTCCGGAGTTAGGGGAGGTTGTTCACTCCGGACAACCCGGAGTTTGCGTTACTTGTCCGGTCAAACTCCGGAAATTCCAGAGAAGTTGGCAGCTCTGTAGGGCCCTATGTCGTTTTTTATGTTTTTGTTCACATGTACGCATGTGTGGGGCATTTTAGAAGTTAAATGGGGGTAAAATGCCATGTGGAATGTTTTTATTTATTTATGGACTGGGTTAACTTTTAAAAGTGTTTGATCTTCGCCTTTTTTTTTCTTTTGATTTTTTGGATGTGAAATCTGGATGCTTCGTTCAGAAGATCGTGCAGAAATCAGGTCTGATAATTAGTGTTCTGCTACATCTGTGAATGAATGAAGGTACTTTGTTATTGCGTTATCAATATGGTCAAATGTTACTGTTTTTTCTGTGTAATAATGATTTGCTACATTACATGTTATAAGAATTTGAAGACAGCTGCTGTTTGGGAATCTCCAGGTGCTAAACTCTTAAATAGGATGAAATTGGCTGACTAAATTCAGATGAATTTATTGTGCTTTAAACTTTCCCCCCTCGGGTTTCTACCGAGCAATTACCAACTGTAGATTGTGTATAGAGGGGGAGAGCAAAATGTGGGAGTATGGAAATATGAAAAGCTATGATTGTCGCATCCCCGAGGGGGTTCAAACCCACACCCTGGCGCGGGCGGTAGAGGATTTACGACTCCTGATGAAACAGTTAGAGTTATACTCCCGCCGTGCCGTAAACCTGGCCTAAACATGCAGTCCGTTTGGCGAGGCGATAGACATTACAGCAGACGAAAACAACTCAAGCCTTGTCTCAGTAAAGCACAATCAGATCCCTTTTAAAATTGTGTAAGAGCATTGGACAACAGCAAAAAAGGGAGAATATTCTGCCTTGAGGATCTTAAACAAGCAATGGTAATAATAACAACTACAGTATTTTCACACCTATAAAACTCACCGTCTGATATGTCGCAGTCTCATTTGCGGGTATATTTTTGTTTTTGTCAATACATTGGGCGCTTCTTCAGAAAAGGCGCTAGCATGACACTAGGCTAGCGTATGTTATGATAGCCGCTAGCGTACCTATGTTATGGTAGCCGCTAGCATATGTTATGCTATCCGCTAGCGTATTTTTTAAAGAAAGACTAAGTTTGATAATGCTTTATTGAGGTAAAAGGTACACTCTGATATAAAGAGTTCAGCGTTCAACATGCTGGGCTCCACTGTCAGTCAGAGTTGTCTTTTCCGGCAACTTGATTCCAGCTTTGGCGAAGCTCAGTGCTGGCCGACATTTGAGCCCAGTCATCCACAATCCATTGTAACTCGCGACATGCATTACTCCCAGGCCTTTGATTCTCCTCGCTGTTATATCGGCATCGACAATTCATTCCAAATCGTCACGTAACTCATGCGACGCTGCCTGCCCGAACTACTATGTTGGCCATCCATTAGCAAAGCTGTTAAATTGTGTTCGATCCATGGCCTCAGTCCATTTTCCAAGCGTTCGCACCCGCATTGTGTTGTCATTCACGTCACGTATTGCCTCTGTATACAGTGGGGCAAATAAGTATTTAGTCAACCACCAATTGTGCAAGTTCTCCTACTTAAAAAGATTAGAGGCCTGTAATTGTCAACATGGGTAAAACCTCAACCATGAGAGACAGAATGTGGAAACCCCCCAGAAAATAACATTGTTTGATTTTTAAAGAATTTATTTCCTAATTAGAGTGAAAAATAAGTATTTGGTCACCTACAAACAAGCAAGATTTCTGGCTGTCAAAGAGGTCTAACTTCTTCTAACGAGGTCTAACAAAGTCTCCACTCATTACCTGTATTAAAAGCATCTGTTTTAACTCATTATCATTATCTCATTAACTCATTATCTCATTTGCACTTCACAGAAAATAACCCAAAGAAGATGTGGCAAGGAAGACGACATATTACCAACTACAATAACAATAATATGTCTGTTAACACAGATGCCTCACTAGCGGTGGAATTGAACCGTTTCTTTGCCCACTTTGAGACTGACAAATCAGACCCAGTCTCAACACCCCCACCACCACCCTGCAGCAATACACTGAAGTTCCGGGAACAGGAAGTGAGACTGGTAATGCGGTCTGTGAACACCAGGAAGGCTGCTGGCCCAGACGGAGTACCTGGGAAGGTGCTCAAAGCCTGTGCTGACCAGCTGGCTGGAGTCACAAAAAAATTCAATTGTTCCCTGCAACAATCCATCATTCCATCCTGTCTGAAATCTGCCACCATTATCCCTGTCCCCAAAAAGCCAACCATTGAGAGCCTGAATGATTACAGGCCTGTTGCACTTATGCCTGTAATCATGAAGTGCTTTGAAAAGTTGGTCGCCCGCTACATCAGGGATACGATCCCTCCCTCAGTTGACCCTCACCAGTTTGCTTATAGAGCAAACAGGTCCACTGAGGACGCCATCGCTGTAGCTCTACACAGAGCACTGAGCTATGTGAGGATGCTTTTCATTGACTATAGCTCAGCCTTCAACACCATAAAACCGGACATTCTGACTGACAAACTCTCCCACCTTGGACTATCCTCTTCAATCTGCTGCTGGATAAACAACTTCTTGACCAACCGACCACAAACTGTTAGACTTGGTCCCCACCTCTCTTCCTCCATTACACTGAGCACTGGCTCCCCTCAAGGCTGTGTACTGAGTCCTCTTCTGTACTCCCTGTACACATACGACTGTACACCTACCCACCAGTCTAACGCCATCATCAAATTCGCTGATGACACCACTGTGGTCGGACTCATCTCAGGAGGGGATGAGTCGGCCTACAGAGATGAGGTCAACAAACTGTCTTCGTGGTGCTCGGTGAACAATCTCACACTGAACACCACGAAAACTAAAGAAATAATCCTGGACTTTCACAAACACGGCACAGATCTGGCCCCACTCCCCATAACTGGAGTATGTGTAGACAGGGTCCAGTCCTTTAAATTCCTGGGGGTCCACATCACGGATAAGCTCTCATGGTCTACAAACATCACGGCAGTAGTGAAGAAGGCTCAGAAACGACTCCATTTCCTCAGGGTACTTAGGAAGAACAACTTGGGCACCAAGCTTCTGATACCCTTCTATAGAACCACTGTAGAGAGCATCCTGGCGTACTGCATCACAGTGTGGTACGCTGGAAGCACGGCGGCAGACAAAAAGGCCATGCAGAAAGTGATTAACACTGCCCAGAGGATTGTCGGCTGCTCTCTGCCCTCACTGGAAGACATTGCCAGCCCTCGTTACCTCAGCAGAGCCAGGAACATCATAGGGGACCCTTACCACCCTGGTCACAATCTGTTCCAGCTGCTGCCCTCTGGCAGACGCTATAGGTCCCACAAAGTAGGGACAAATAGGCTTAAGGACAGTTTTTTCCCCACATCCATCAGAACTCTAAATTTGCGGTAACACAACACACATTCCCTTCTGAGGTAATATGAAAAGATGTTTGGGTGGTGATCTGCCTCCTACTAGCTGACTGAAGGTAAGTGAAAGACAGTGAGAGGTAAGTGACCTGTATTCATAACAGCAGAATGCCAAATTACAAGTCCGTAACTATCACTTATTTAAGTCTTTTGCCGAGTAAACGCAGCTTATGGAGAAGCACCACCAATTTCGTCATACGCAGTTTCTGGGTGTGATGACAAGTAGGCTTTTTGTTGTTGATGATGACGATAGGGCCTATGTCCGATTATTATTATTATTATCGGTATAGAAGACACCTGTCCACAACCTCAGTCTCTCACACTCCAAACTCCACTATGGCCAAGACCAAAGAGCTGTCGAAGGACACCAGCGACAAAATTGTAGACCTGCTCCAGGCTGGGAAGACTGAATCTGCAATAGGTAAAACGCCTGGTGTAAAGAAATCAACTGTGGGAGCAACTATTAGAAAATGGAAGACATACAAGACCACTGATAATCTCCCTCGATCTGGGGCTACATGCAAGATCTCACCCCGTGGCGTCAAAATGATAACAAGAACGGTGAGCAAAAATCCCAAAACCACACAAGGGGTCCTAGTGAATTACTGGGACCACAGTAACAAAGGCTACTATCAGTAACACAATATGCCGCCAGGGACTCAAATCCTGCACTGCCAGTTGTGTCCTGCTGCTGAAGCAAGTACATATCCAGGCCCGTCTGCAGTTTGCTAGAGAGCATTTGGATGATCCAGAAGAGGACTGGGAGAATCTGTTATGGTCAGATGAAACCAAAATAGAACTTTTTGGTAGAAACACAGGTTCTCGTGTTTGGAAGAGAAAGAATACTGAAATTGCATCCGAAGAACACCATACCCACTGTGAAGCATGGGGGTGGAAATATCACAGGATTGGTTTTCTGCAAAGCGACAAGGTCGACATATCTGTGTAAAGGAAAGAATGAATGGGGCCATGCATTGAGAGATTTTGAGTTAAACTCTCCTTCCATCAGCAAGGACATTGAAGATAAGACTTGGCTGGGTCTATCAGCATGATAATGATCCCAAACTTCGTAAGAAGCATTTGAAGGTCCTGGAGTGGCTTAGTCAGTCTCCAGATCTGTGAGATCTGTATGGAGGAAAGGGCCAAAATACCAGCAACAGTGTGTGAAAAGCTTGTGAAGAGTTACAGAAAACGTTTTGCCTGCGTTATTGCCAACAAAGGGTACATAAAATATTGAGATGAACTTTTGGTATTGACCAAATACTTATTTTCCACCATGATTTGCAAATAAATTCTTTAAAAATCAAACTGTGATTTTTAGTTTTTTTCTCCATATTCTGTCTCTCTCGGTTGAGGTTTACCCACGTTGACAATTACAGGCCTCTCTAATCTTTGCAAGGAGGATAACTTGGTGGTTGACTAAATATTTATTTGCCCCACTGTAGCTCTAATATGCTGTTTCTTTGTGTATTGAGAGTTTTTGAGGGTTATAAGCGGTGTGAAAATACGGTAAATCTATTGAGAATTAAATTGAATGGGTAGGAAAATAACTACCGTATTTTCACGACTATAAGGCGCACATAAAAGTCTGAAATTTTCTCCAAAATAGACAGGGCGCCTTATAATCCAGTGCGCTTTATCGATGGACCAATACTAAAATTGTTATCACGATAAAATAAAATACATCCGTCGATAGGACAACTATGGCAGGCAGCCCCTGACTCTACTATTTTCCCGTAGATAAAGTACTGCGCAGTGACTGCTGGGATATGTAGTTTTTTTTTGTCAATACACCCAATGGATTGTGGCCTGCCGATCGGCATCAACACAGTTGCGAAGCATGGAAGACAGCCTTGGAATACTAGTTACGCTAGCTACTAGCTAGCTACTATTTGTGAACAAATTGTGGCCTGCCGATCGGCATAAACACAGTTGCGAAGCATGGAAGACAGCCTTGGAATACTAGTTAGGCTAGCTACTAGCTAGCTACTATTTGTGAACGAATTGTGGCCTGGCGATCGGCATCAACACAGTTGTGAAGCATGGAAGACAGCCTTGGAATACTAGTTACCTTAGCTACTAGCTAGCTACTATTTGTGAACGAATTGTGGCCTGGCGATCGGCATCAACACAGTTGCGAAACATGGAAGACAGCCTTGGAATACTAGTTACGCTAGCTACTATTTGTGAATGAATTGTGGCTGCCTGGGCGAACGTGTCTGCTTGCACGGTTGTTCGAGCTTTTGCCAAAGCCGGCATCATTTCTAAGGAGCCACATGGAAATGACGGTGACTCTGAGAACGAAGAGAGGGGACCCGGCTTTTTGGAAGGCTTGTTTAGGCAATTGTTTAATTCAGACACAGAAAATGAGGACTTTGAGGGATTTGTGGGTGATGATGACATGAGTGAGTTGTAAAATGTCTAAATAAAGTACAACCGAACTCAGTTTTGCTTCCATTGCCTTTTTAAAACGTGTTTTTAGCGTGTGGGTGTAGCGTGCAAGAACTATATTTCCCAGCAGTCACTGCGCACCGGAACCCGGAAATAGGCTGCTTCCGGTAGCCAGCGCTATTGCGTTTCGATGTTCATCCATATATAATATATATGCGTCTAATGAAACGGTGCGTGCTTTGTGTGTCTAAATACAGAAATAGCACTCGTTACTGACATTGCAGCTTAAAATACGATGCGCAGAATAGTCGTGAAAATACGGTATAAAATTAGGGTATGACACTGTTAGAATGCAGTTAACAGAGATAGGTATGTTTTGATTTCATTTTTTGCATTTTTAATTATTTGTTTACTTTTATTCTTAAGGCTCCAGGGGATGGAGGATCTTTGTGTTTTTTCGCAGATGTTTGCGTCTGATAAGAAGCAGTTTGCCCGATTGTGGATCTGGCTGAAGAGTTTGTTTTTCATGGTTTATTTTTTCTCATATTGATGTTGCGCTTTAAAATACTGTCTATTTAAATGTGAATGTCATATACTGTTGAAGTCTTTCATAGGCACTATTGATTACTCATTTATACAAAATTTGCATCGCTTTTAACAATCTTGCAAAATTGAAAAATTTGGTAGTTTCTTTAATGGCTTCTTTTACTCCTTGTTTTTACTTCTTAGTTGCTGTATTGTTTCAATGTGTGAGGGCACACAGAGAGAAAAACGACCATATGTACTCACAATGATACCGCCACCAGCATGAATTGAGCCCGCACCTGCCTGCACCAAAGTCAGGCGAGTGAACCTCTACACCACGAGGTGGCCGTGAGTGTTGCGCAGTGTGCAAATGTCGTTCCTTTTGGAGATGGCGTCAACATTGGACATTTCGTCAAATAAGAAGCAATAAAGTTCTGCGAGTGTCTGGATTTCTTAAAAGTTTCATCCAAATTGCAATACATTTTGCACTTATTCCGAGGAGGTATACTGAATTGAATTGAAAGCTTCATTATCATTGATTTACCAGTGCAGTGTACACCTACTTCCTTTAGAACAACCCCGGAAAAAATCGGATTTGTTTCAAAACAGAAGACTGGTAGTTTAGTCAGCCTTAATAATACTTCTTTTATGAAGAAAATGAAAATGTTAACGCGAAAGAGGCTACCTATGCAATCAATTCTGAATCGATTGCCACGCTGAAGTCTTATGAGACTAATCATTCGTCAGAACTTGAAAGTCAGATGTTTCACAATGCACTCATGTTACCGAATTCTTCCGGTTTACAGTGCAGCTGAATTAAAATGGAGGAAGTTGTAGCGATTGTGTGAATTTCGAGGCATGGAAATTGGAAATTTGGTACTTTTCTGCAATGGTTGCTTAATTTTTTTTTTTTTTTTTTTAAATGGAGTGACAATTTTTGGGGGTTTCCGGTCTTTAGGGAGGCTGTCCGGGGTCCCAGATTTTGCGTTGAATTTCCAGGAAAACCCCGTAAATTCCGGCCGGGGTGGTTGGGAGCTCTGAGATACTAATACATTATAGTCTTTTCATATACCTGTAACTGTGATATTTAAAAAATACAATTCTTGATAATTGTGTACTTGTATATTTGTATAGGTGTGAAAACATGTACTGTGATCCTTCCTCACTATGCAGCTTCAACTTTCGTGGCTTAACTACCTCGCAGATTTTTTTCTGAGGGATATTAGAAAGAAAAGTTCATAAAAATGTCTAAATCTGCGCTGAAACTCGCAACCGGAAGACAGAGGAAAAATGGCGTTGAAACATGGCGGAGGTCACAGGGCACGGCTTCATCTCTCAGCGCTGAAGGTATGTACAATAGAGGGAATTTGGGTGCGCCAAATATCATATGTACAGTGCAATGCATTGCGTCTTGCCATTTCCTCTTTTGTTGCGAGTGAATTTTGCCAATTTTTTTTGAGTCGCCATTGAAAATGTTTCCTAAATATTGATGTTCCCCGTGGCCGGATGATTCGCTGAAAGACGTTTCGCCGACGGACGTTTGACAGAGGGACAGGTCGCCGAATGGACGTTCCACCAAACGGTCAATCGGCCAAACGGAGCTTCCACCGAGCGGAGGTTTCGCCGGCGCGCTCGCCCCGCCCCTGGATCGTGTGTGTACAAGTTTTGCAACCTCGGCCCGCGGGCCATATTAGGCCCGTTAGGATTTTTAATCCGGCCCGCCGAGTATGTAAATCATATCCCTATGGTCATCGGAGGGGTTTCTCCCCGGGAACAGTGCTTCGTGGGCGGATTTTAATGACACATGCTGAGTTTCATTATTGAGCTCCATATATTTCCCGAGTTTGAGCACTTTAAAAATCGGCGGGGGTTCCCCCGAGCCTATCCAAGAATAGTGCACCCTGAGCGGACTGGGTTGGACGACGCCCCGCTGAATTTCTGGAGCTCCAGAAATTTTTCAAATTTGAGCCCCACACACATTGGAGGGGGTTTTTCACCGAGCACAGTGCTCTGTAGGCGGACAGGGGTGACACATGCTTTGCTGGAATCCTGAGCACCATATTTTTTTCTAAGTGTGAGCACCACATACATCGGCGGGTTTTTTTCCCCCCGAGCGTATCCGAAAAAACGTCTATATACGACCTTTCGCCAAACGGCTCAAAATGCGTTTAATGATTAACTACAAATACTAGTATTTGTATTTAATCATTAAACGCTGTTTTCGGCTGGATTTGACGGAATTTGAGAGCATTTTGAGCCGTTTGGCGAATGGCTCTGTTCTTAAAATGGCCGACAAGCGACGACGTCGAGCTCCGTTGTCTCACAACGCGCATTGGACATCTAGTCTGTATACACGAAGAATATGTGAATTTCCTTTGTCTTCTTTTAAATAAAATACTAGTATAAAATACAATACTAGTATTGTATATACAAATAATAGTATTTGTATTTAATCATTAAACGCATTTTGAGCCGTTTGGCGAATGGTCGTGTGTATATATATATATATATATACATACGTTTTTTTGCCTTATCGCGACGTCATCGCGACATTTTACCAAGGAATTCACTTCCCTGGGCTCGGTTCTAATGTCCAAAGAGTTCCAGTATTTGTATTTGATCATTAAATGCCGTTTTAGGATGAAATTAACATGAGTGCTGTCATTATATGCCGTGTACTTGTATTTAGAAATATGCCCAGTGGGGGGCAGTACATGCCCTTATTATTGCGGGGGGGCAGGCAATACATGTCCTTGTTATTCCTAAATGAATGTTATCTGTAACAGCCGTGAATGCCCCGCGGGCCGAGGTTGAAAAACTTGTACACACACGATCCGGGGGCGGGGCTAGCGCGCCGGCGAAACTTCCGCTCTGCGGAAGCTCCGTTTGGCCGATTGACCGTTCGGTGGAACGTCCATTCGGCGACCTGTCCCTCTGTCAAACGTCCGTCGGCGAAACTTCTTTCAGCGAATCATCCGAGCACCGATGTTCCTTGATATGCTAAATGTGTAGCACACAATTAAGGCATAAATGAATCTACATTCTTTTGTAGATAAATCACAGGTAGGGACTATTTTAATGTTAATGGGCTTCGCCGAGCTGTTAAAATGGACACAGGAAGCGAACGCACTTCTGCTCTGGAGATGCAAGCGTGTTCTGGTGATCTGTATGCTGCAAATAAATTTAAAACAATTCTCGTAAGGGAGGTGAAGAGGTCAGAGTTGCAGCGGCTGGGTTGCCGTGCTGAACATTGCACCATTTTTGTACCCGAAGCGCTGCCGCTTCCCTTGGCCACCGGCACGGCACGGCACGCACGTGCTGTTGTTCACCGCCGAAGCTTGCATCTTCCGAGGTGCGAAACTGCAAATTCTCGAGTGAACGAAAAAAAAAACAGACTCCAAGTAATAAAAGAATTAACCAGCATTATGATGGATTTACACCATCGATTCGGACGTGAAGCCAGCATGATGATAGGCTAGGTTAGGGAAATGTCTTGGTTGCAGGAGAAAGACAGACAAGACATAAGACATTGTAGAACAAGGTAAAAATATTGGAGTCACACACAGGACGTCCACAAGGTGGGGACCTTCTGCAGACTGAGACTGAGGTTACCGCAGTCCCTCAGTAGTCTGGAGGGTGGGGTCGAGTCGCAAAGGTCGCCGAAGAACAATGCAAAAGGCACAAAGTACAAAGCAAAACAAAGTATATGGGAAAGCATTAAGAAATTTAAAAAGATAGAAATGCAGCAAAAACAAAACGAGCAAGAGCAGACGGAGCTACCGCTACCGGCTGCCACTGGAGCGGCGCCATCTTGGTAGCAGTATCAAAAACTGGAACCACACACAGGAAGTCTTCCACAAGATGGGGAACCTCTGCAGACTGAGACCGAGGTTGAAAATATGCAGAGACACTCTTCCAAGCTTATACGCACAGTCCCTCAGTAGTCTGGAGCTGAAGAATCAACAGTAACAGGGTAAAACCCCTCAACTCCGTTTCCGGCCTGGTAAACACCGACAGCTCTTCCGTCTTATCGGGGAGGGATCTCACTTTCCCCATAATGATAGATGGAATGATTGGTCTGAAGCGTCGCTTCTTCTCCTGGCACTTTTGTCCAGCTCCGGATTTCCAGTGTCATCGAGGTGTTGCCCCTTCTGCTGCGTATTGTTCACAGCTAATCACGTGTATGACAGCGTAGGGATGGCTGAATGGTTCCAAAAAAGAAGTAGCAGAAAGAAGCCAGGCTAACAGAACAAAGAAAGTTGTAAAAACATTAAAATATAAAATACAAAGTAAAGTAAAATTGAATTTATTAAGAAATATTAAAATGTCATAAAAAAAAGATAGAAAGGCTGTAAAACACGAAAAACAAATACGAGTGGACAGAGCTACTGCCACCGGCTGCCGCCTGATGATCTTGTAGGGGGGAAAAAAACGTCAACACACTACATGGAGACACTCGGAAGGAGAATGATGATGTCGCTGCCATTGAATGTGGCAATCGTCTTGACAGTGTCAGGACAACAACAGCAATATTTGTAAAAGAAAAATGCCTCTCGAATCTGCCTAAGAGGACTTGGACTAAATCTGCAATAACCTGTCTTTTATTATTTAAATAAAGCGCAGAGGAACTATTTTCACTGTGAGAACACTACTTAAAGTATTTCCATTTTGTAGTTATAGATTATATTTAGATTTTAATACATTATAGTCTTTTCATATGCATGTAACTGTAATATTTAATAAATACACTTCTAGGTAAATTGTACCTGGCCTGGGTAGATAAAATAATTGATTTAGGATAGGCATAGTTTCCCTAGGACTGAAGAAACATGGAGTGTTTTTAAAGTGCATGGAAGACATTCCCTGCTTGTCCTGAGCGGGGGAAATATGCTTGCGCATAGGTCATATTGATGACTATTAGGATATTACGGATTGGATAAGCATTGATCAATTGATACAACCAAATGACGTTGCCGTCTATTGCTTTAGGGCAGGGGTCTTGAACTCAATTTACCTGGGGGCCGCTAGAGGCCGAGTCTGGGTGAGACTGGGCCGCATCCGGATTTCCACAAGAAAAGCACTGATAAAACATTCCAACGTTATCAAATATCTTTATTTTTTAACAAAAAATAATGAATTAAATAAATTAACTTAAAGATGAATAAAAAATAAATCAATCAGTAATACAAAACCAAATAATACTAATGAGCATACAGTAGATATACACTGGCTGGCTAAGTAGAGAAAATGAATTATTTTTATTCCGTTTCAAATGTCTGTATTAACAGCTCTTTAACCTTTAACTTTCTGAACTTGAATGGAACATTGAACATGAAATATTCTGAACACGGCTTCTCTTGCCTACTCCTTGCTGCTAGAGACCTGGCAGCGCTTCTTCTCACATAGTCACATTTGGCTTGAGGGAGGAAGCAGTGGAGACCCTCAGTAGAGCTTGAAGATGCTCATCAGTAAGTCTGGACCTGTACTTGGACTTATTGAAGTTCAAGGTGGAGAAGAGCTTCTCACACAAGTATGTGCTCCCAAAAAGGCACATGGTCCGCTTGAACCTTCGGGAAAGTTCAGGGAAGCTGGGGGTCAACTCTCTCAAAAATTGCCCAAGCTTGTCTGCTTCTCCACTCACCTCCCTGAACTTGGCTTTGAGTGCAGAGTTGCACTGCAGGTCAATGAGCTCCATTTGAAGCTCAGGAGGGGCATCTTGCACATCAAAGGAGAAGGGGTCCGCAAAAATTTGAAATGTGGCTTTGTGTGTCTTGAAGTCTGCAAATCTGTGATCAAATTCCTCCTGTAGCTTCGAAATGGCCTCAGCATACTTCTCACCACTGAATGGTGTGCCTGCATCCACGAGAGCCTTGCATGCTGGGAAATGGCAAAGGTTTGTCTGAGAGAGCTGGGCTTTCCATAACACAAGTTTAGTGCAGAATGCTCTCACGTTGTCATAGGCAGCACTGACAAGTTGCCCCTGGCCTTGTAGCTTCTTGTTCAGTACATTAAGATCATGTGTGATATCAACAAGAAAAGCCAAGTCCATGAGCCATTTGGGATCACTTAGCACAGGATCAATCAACTCACAAACGGCGTAGCTAGCTTTGACTGCTGCATTACTGTCTTTGGTAGCCTTCTTGAAGAGATCCTGTTGCCTCAGAAGACGTGTTTTAAGACTGGCAACCTGGTTGGCTCTCTCATCTCCCTGGTATTTTTCGTACTCCTCAGCATGTCTCGTAGTACAATTACGTTTCAAATTGTATTCCTTGTGCACCGCAACTTTTTCAGTGTAAATGAGACACGTCGGGGTGCCCCTGTGTTCAACAAAGAAATATTGCACTCCCCACTTTTCTTGAAACTGTCTGTGCTCATCACCGACCTTTCTCTTCACGGCAGGCTTTGAAAGAGACATCTCTGGGGCTCTGTAATATGTTTTTCCACTTGGAATGAGTCTCGGGTTGATCTTTCACATTCAGTCGCGCGGGTTTGTGGCGCATGTGCACTTTCGCTCTCCGTTTCAATCGCGGAGATGGCTACAGACACTGACACAGGCTGGATCACGGATCATAGCGCCTCATTCAGTTCTATGCTGAGAGCAGCGGAGGAGTGTGCGCGCCGAGCGGAGTGATCGGCCTCACGGCTTCTCCTCCGCCCAGCTGATTGGAGGAATGAATGAGTGAGTGAGCGAGGCACTGGACAGCCCGGCCGATGTCCCGCCCTCCAGAGCCGTATACCTCACCGTGATTGGTTCATTCAGCTCCGAACCAAAGTTCCCTCAATTTTTTTGTTGGTCTGAGCAGAAAGACAACCTCCCTGAGCGCACTGAGTACCAGTGTGAGCGACATCATCGGTACTCGGATGATTCGCCTAAAGACGTTTCGCCGACGGACGTTTGACAGACGGGCAGGTCGCCGAATGGACGTTCCACCGAACGTTCATTCGGCCGAACGGAGGTTTCGCCGAAACGGGATTCGAACGCTCGCCCCGCCGGATCGTGTGTGTACAAGTTTTTCAACCTCGGCCCGCGGGCCATATACGGCCCGTTAGGATTTTTAATCCGGCCTGCCGCCGGTGTTGTCCAAATTATAGTAAAAATCAATGTTCGTCTACCATCAATGGCAGTCCGGGAATAAGCACTCTTGGGCAGGCAGATGTAGCAGAACCGAGCCGTAAAATGACAGCAATCGGGTCAAATCCATCCTAAAACAGCATTTAATGATTAAATACAAATACTGGATGATATCGCGATGGAGGCAAAAAAACGTCTATAGACGTCCATTCGCCAAACGGCTCAAAATGCTCTCAAATTCGGTCAAATCCAGCTGAAAATAGCGTTTAATGATTAAATACAAATACTAGTATTTGTATTTAATCATTAAACTAACAAATACTAGTACGACCTGTCCGTCTGTCAAACGTCCGTCGGCGAAACGTCTTTAGGCGAATCATCCGGTCACGACATCATCATTGCTCACTATCGGCACACCAGTATCACACCTGCCACAAGCAGGTGCATGTCAATGTTCCCTCTAATTTTTCATGTAAAACATGCTGTAAAACAAGAAAAACATGAGTGGACAGAGCTACTGCCACTGGCTGCCACTTAAACGGCGCCATCATGGGGAAAGGGGTAAAAAAAATAAAAAAAAAATAAAAAATCAAAAAAAAAAAAAAAAATCGATCTTTCATATTTAGACGGGGGCCGCAAATTATCGTCCCGAGGGCCGCAGTTGGCCCGCGGGCCGCAAGTTTGAGACCCCTGCTTTAGGGGCATACAAATTAAGAGAACTTTAGCCAAAACTTACAGCATTGCAATTATGGGGTTAATACACCTAAATATTACAGTGATAACGATTGGCAATAACAAGCTTAGATAAGGGGGAAAGGAACAATTCTCCAAGTTCCAAAATCTGGCTAAAGAAACAGATTGTTTGTCGCTTTGGGTTTAGACAAAATGCGTTGGCGCATGAATTTGGCACTGGGTGCCCAAATTCTGGTGGGGCCTTTCATGGTATGAAACAAGTGATGAAATAATTCTTATGTTCAAAAATAGCATCTCCAAATTATGAAGTATCAACCTTTGAGTAATGCTTTAAGTAGATGGGTTGTCTAGGAATAAAATGGAATGGGCAAAATTCGAACAGAATGCGAGATACATTGACGACTACAGAAAACAAATTTTAGAGGTGAAACTATTGCCGCCTCAATTCTGCGTACAAACGGCTAAACTGATAGCATTGAAAGGGGGTGTAACTTAATTCAAAACATGGAGGTAAAGTTTTTTTACAAACGGTTAAAATACTTAAGGAGTGTGTGTGTATTTCAATGTGTCACAACTTTTCCGTTATTGCATTATTGGCGAACAGATAGATAATCACAGCCACTCGCATGGCAGTCCTCATGCTGACTGACTGGGGCAATGAGCGGTGGCAATTCAACTTCCAAAACAAATTTCTATTTGTAGATGTGTGGCACGCGAATCTAGTACATTAATTACCTAGTTCCTTCTGGAATGATTATTGCTGACCGGGCAGCAAAATTGGGTGAACTACCAAGAAGCCCCACTGGGGATGGTGGTTTACACCTGTGGTTAAAATTTACGGGTCACTGATGTATGGGTGAACGACCCTGTTGGAATAATGATTCAAACCTTTTAAATCATTATTAGTAATATTTAATTAAAAAAGGAAAAACATCTTTCAACAAATTCTGCTTACAACTTCGAAGGAGATGCAATGTGACGCCGTCTTAGTCCCCAGTGCATTCTGACGAGCGGAATACTCTTCGGTCCATTTAGCGGCACATAACCAAAACATTCAAAGGTAATCTGATTTAAACAATTGCATACGCAAAAACAACTGTCTCTGCTGTTTTGAACAATTGTATAAGCTCAACCGAATAACATCATGAAGGTTATAAAAACACTGTCACAACAATCTGTTTTTATCGGAACACCTGCGTAAGAATTTGCACAATAAGCAAAACAACGGCATTATTATTTGCACCAGTAAGCATAATAATTTCTGGGGAAAAGGTTGAGGTGTATCTTCCAGTACTCAGTCCTCGGAGCAAGAACTGAGTTTATTGTTTTATGTCTTTGCGTACTTGTATCTCTCGCTGATCCCAGCTGTCCTGGAGAGTGACCTTGGCGTAAGCGTTTGTCTTCGTTGAAAGCGATCAACACATATATATATATATATATATATTGTTTAATATAGTTACACATTTAGGATGAGCAAATATATTGATTAATATAGTAAGCATGTATATTATAAGGCTTTATATCCCGGATGAGCCCCCAAATGATGGAATAATCATTATTATAAATGTGTTTGCAATGAATATAAAGCCTTATAATATACATGCTTACTATATTAATCAATATATTTGCTCATCCTAAATGTGTAACTATATTAAACAATATATATATATATATATATATATATATATATATATGTGTTGATCGCTTTCAACGAAGACAAACGCTTACGCCAAGGTCGCTCTCCAGGACAGCTGGGATCAGCGAGAGATACAAGGGATTGGGATGCATGTGGATGTTATAGAGAATGTGTGGTACATAACAGCCCTAATCGGAAATTGGGGAAGCCTTGTTGCAGAAACTGGTCAATATTGGTAAACTTGTATGACACACTCGTGCGTAAAAGCCATCAGGCCTCTGATGAAATTAACCCATACGGGGGGGGGGGGCGGGGGGGAGGATCACAAATCATTATTCAGACTGACAAATTAACTTGTGGGAAAGATCCTTGTCTGATGTTTTTCCTAAGTCCATGGTCGGGTGGAGAAGACCCTTTTTACAAATTTTACATTTGTGTCTCAACAGCAATGACCATGCCTACGGAGGCTGTGAGAAAACCGTCAGAGACGGAAACACCCGGATCCACCATAGTAAAATTGAAATCTGAGATGACCAGGGATGATGAATTCATTTCTGCAACAGGGATTTCCCAAACGGGAAATAATTGGTTATTATTGATGGAAAATGCAGCTACTACTATAAATCAAACCTGCACAACATGTATGGGGCCCCCACCTCTCTTACGAGTAGTACCCGCGCAAATTACCCCTGATTGTGTAAAGGAGATAATGATAAAAGGTGTAAGCCAAATTGTGAGAAATTGAATAATGTATACCCTGTTCCAAGAGCAGCAAAGGACAAAGCTAACTTTTCAACACATGTTGCCTTTGATCATTTTACCTGCTTAAACCTTACAGGGCATGGTCTGAAGCTGGAGGCGATAAATGAGACGCGGTGTGCCCACGTCCTAAAAATGACTGCACCCTTGATACCACGTTCTGACCTATGGTGGTGGTGTGGTGGAAATAAATTATACGACTCCTGCCGAAACGCGGCAGGACTTTGTGCCTTGGTCTCACTGCTCTTACCAGTGTCTGTTTTTCCATCTACAGTGGAGGAGATACAATTGGCTGCTCAGAAAACCAGTATGATGGCGGGTACCTCCCGACGGCGTCGATCGGTATGGAGAGAGGGAGCTCCAACATACATTGATGCGATTGGCATCCCCCGGGGCGTACCAGATGAGTATAAGTTGGCTAATCAGGTCGCAGCAGGTTGGGAGTCTATTTTTCTTTTAATTACCCTAAACAAAAATGTGGATAGGATAAATTACCTGTATTACAATGTCCAAAAACTTGGAAATTATACTGAAAAGGGATTTGTGGCAATAAAGGAACAACTGGCAGCCACTAGTCTGATGGCGTTCCAGGATCGCATAGCGGTTGAGATGCTTCGAGGCAGCTGGCTTCGAGGACATTTAATTGTTTTCAGGACTATTGACTCGGACAGGACACCATGTTCCAGGCCGAGGACTGTTGATCTGAGTTCGCAATGAAGATCTACGAGGGACTCTTAAATTGCTTTGACTTGGATTCCGGCAGATGGCGATAATCGAATCAACTTCCGAAAATACTCGCATAGTTTAAAAATACTGTCGCTCGGGTTTTACCATAAATGGAATTATTATGCTTATTTGTTCTAATTCTTATGCAGTTGTTTTGGTTTCCCATCCGCTCCCGTCACCTTGTATGCTTACCGTATTTTCACGACTATTTGGCGCATCGTATTTTACGCCGCAGTGTGAGTAACGAGTGCTATTTCTGTATTTTAGACGCAAAAAGCACGCACCATTTCATTAGACGCATATATATTATATATTATATATGGATGAACATCGAAACGCAATAGCGCTGGCTACCGGAAGCAGCTTATTTCCGGGTTCCGGTGCGCAGTGACTGCTGGGAAATATAGTTCTTGCGTGCAACACCCACACGCTAAAAACACGCTTTAAAAAGGCAACGGAAGCAAAACTGAGTTCGGTTGTACTTTATTTAGACATTTTACAACTTACTCACGTCATCATCACCCACAAATCCATCAAAGTCCTCATTTTCTGTGTCCGAATTAAACAATTGCCCAAATGAGTCTTCCAAAACGCTGGGTCCCGCGGTTGTAGTTCTTAAGCCTCCGGGAATGATGGCAAGCTCCGAGTTATTATTTATAATATATATACATAGTTCACAGTCTAGCTTTGAATGCTCTGTTGACACCAACATTTAGCGGCAGGATTTCTTTTGTAAATACAGCCGAAATGACGGCCAGCACCAAATTAGTATGGTCGCCATCATACTAACTGTATTGAAGAACTGGGTGTATTAAGAACTCTATATCCCAGCAGTCACTGCGCAGTACTTTATCTACGGGAAAATAGTAGAGTCGGGCTGCTTGGCGTAGTTAGTTGTATATATACAGACGCTCCCCTACTTACGAACATTCAACTTACGAACAACGGTACATACGAACATGTCTGCAAATTGCGTTTAAGTCCAAAAATGTTCGTAAGTCCAATTTTGTATTTCGCGACTTTTTCAGAGTAGTACTTCTTTCCGCCAATAATACCGACGCCTGGCGCTGTGAGAGCTCAGCTCACCCAGCATCTACCTTCTTCTTCGTTGCAATGCGGAAGTGCGTGAATGTATCTCCATTGTGCAAAGAACCTTTTTCATTTGTATCATTAAATATCTCATGCATCCATTATTGAATATGGTTGGTAAAAAGCTAAAGGCTTCTATTGAGGGAGTTGCAAGGAAGTGGCAAGCCATTTCATTTGAAACGAGTGGCAATAACAACGAAGCTTGATGCGCGTGAGAGTGGTGAGCGTTTCACGGGCATTGAATCGTTCGACCGTCAGTACCATTTATAAACAGAAAGATCGAGCAGCAGGACCCAAATATTGAACGTTGCACAAAGTTTGCAAATCAATTGAATGATGCCATACAGTGCTACCGCATCATTTATGATGAAAAAAAGAAAACTGCAATCGTCATTAGATAGCTTCTTTCGGCCAGTTTCTAGTAAATCTCTCTCTCCCTCTCTAATGTATGTATACAGTACTGTATGTATTCTCTCCATGTTATTAAATGTTTTTTTCAGTACAAACCAATGTGTGTTACTTATACAAGCCTTAAACATACAAATGCACTTATATATACCTTCAATATACTTATATAGGCCTTAAACATAAATTATAATACAAAATATAGCACTGAATCAACTTACAAACAAATTCAACTTATGAACAATCGCTCGGAACCTAACTCGTTCGTAAGTAGGGGAGTGTCTGTATATATAAATATATATATACATAGTTCACAGTCTAGCTTTGAATGCTCTGTTGACGCCAACATTTAGCGGCAGGATTTCTTTTGTAAATACAGCCGAAATGACGGCCAGCACCAAATTAGTGTGGTTGCCATCATACTAACTGTATTGAAGAACTGGGTGTATTAAGAACTCTATATCCCAGCAGTCACTGTGCAGTACTTTATCTACGGGAAAATAGTAGAGTCGGGGGCTGGTTTCCGTAGTTGTCCTATTGACTGATTTATTTTGTTTTATCGTGATAACAATTTTAGTATTGGTCCATATATAAAGCGCACTGGATTATACGGCGCCCTGTCTATTTTGGAGAATTTTTTTTACTTTTATGCGCGCCTTATAGTCGTGAAAATACGGTACTTGTGCAAATTCTTACGCAGGTGTTATTGGTTTCCGACCTGATACGAAATTGTTGTGGCAGTTGTTTTTTGACCTTAATGGTGTTATTCGGTTAGCTTATGCAATTGTTTGAATCAGATTACCTTAGATCAGGGGTGTCAAACAGATTCCGGCGAGGGCCGCAGTGGGTGGTCTTTGTTCCAACTGATCCAGTGCTAACATTTTAACCAATCAGGTGTCTTCTAAAATAAGCAGCACCTGACTTTAATTAACTGATTACACTTGCAAAAGGTATCCTCTTGTTGAGTTGGAATGAAAACCTGCACCCACTGCGGCCCTTTGAGGACCGGTTTGAGACCCATGCCTTAGATGTTTTGATTATGCGCGACTAAATGGACAGAGGAGGATGCCGTTTCTTCAGAATATTCCAGAGGCGAGGACGAGCCAGGACCATTCTCACTTGCAAGTTTAGTAGCTGGAACATGTCAACGATGTCTCTCTGTTTTTATTTAAGTATACCTATTAATAAACCTATCAACAATCTAACCCATTAAAGAAAATTGTTAGATTCTTTCAGCAATAATTTTAGTCATTTATGGTGAACCTGCATGTTCCTTTGAAAAAAAAAAAGAATGCTAAGCAATATTTTTAGTTTTATAAAAATACAGTTCAATTAATGTAATCTATGTACCTGTGGGTCAGAGTCCAGAAGTTTGGATTTCTCAAATGTTCTGATTCTCTCTTCACTCATCCTGTCTGTATCCGCAATAACATAGAGTCGAGGTGTGTAAGAACATGAAAGTCTCTTCATCAATCTTAGGATTTCGGTAGTGTGACCACCTGAAAACAAACAAGGTTTCAGGCACTTGGCTTCTTCCATCATATCAACAGAAAACAACAATGATCAAGCATCTCAAGTAAGGCTATCAATAATTTAATATGTTGCCAAGGAATTTGATGAGCGATTGTTGTCAACAGTTTGATAACCAAGGTGGAGGAATACTGTGATCATTCTTTACGTAGTGACACAACTTTCACGGCTTCACTACATCGCACTTTTTTCTGAGCTATAAAAAAAAAAATCAGAAAAATGCCTAATCTACACCGAAACTCGTAACCAGACGACAGATGAAAAACCCAGTTGAAAATGCCTCCTAAATATTGTTGTTCCTTGATATGTAAAGGCGTAGCACTCCATTGCGGCATAAATGGCGTTCCTTTGTACATACGTCAACTGATAGGAAACTTGTTAATGGTAATAGGGTCCGCCATGCGGTTAAAAGTGAGACACGGGAAGTGAACCCATTTCCCCTCTGGAGATGCACACGTGTTGTGGCGATTTGTATGCTAGGAATAAATAAAAATAAATTCTCATGAGGTGAAGAGGTCCAAATTGTACCGGCTGGTCTCTCCGCCCAGATTGTCGTACTGCACGTTGCCGCTTTTGCTTGACCAGGAGATGATGGACCAGGTCACGGATCTTTCGCATCACGCGCAATAGTTTAAAGAACAGTTGCTTCAAATGGCCAAATGGTGGCATGCATGTGCCATTGTGCACCGCCCAAACCTTGCATCTTCCGATGTGGAAATTCTCGTGTGGACTAAAGACACCCTGCGACTCAGAGAATACAAAAATGAACTAGCATTATGAAGGATTTACGCCGTAGATACGGCCGTGAAGCTGGCATAATAATTTGTTTTCTCTAATGATTATATTTATCAATACATTAGAGTCTTTTCATATGCCTGTAACTGTGATATTTAATAAACACACTTCTTGATAATTATACTTGGGTACTTGTATTTTCGTAATTGGGCGAAAACGTAGTATGGTATGTAGCAATAATAGGGGTGATCCTACGTCGTGTTTTTTTTATTATCGCGGCCATGTCTGGTGTACATTATCTGCGAAAAACTAGGGATTAGTGTAGTTGGTACGCACTCTTGTACAGGAGGTAGCAGTGTGTACCTGATTTTTGCTTCCCATCTGCCATTAACCAAAATGTGGAGATGCTTACCTGTGTTCCAATAAACTTTGAACATGTTATCTTGTAGACCAGTGGCCTCCAAACTATTCCACAAAGGGCCGCAGTGGGTGCGGGTTTTCATTCCAACCCATAAAGAGGACACCTTTTCACCAATCTGGTCTCCTACAAGTGCAATCAGTGGATTTCTGCTGAAATCTCATTGTTCAAACTGTTTATGCTAGAACGGTTGGAACAAAAACCTGCACCCACACCGGCCTTCGAGGACCGGTTTGGGGACCCCTGATGTAGACCAATGACACCTGATGACCTTAACTATTTGCTAAAAAGTTGTAGAAAGGATTAGTCATGTCAAGCATTAACCTGAAAAATATATCAGAGCAAATTTTTATTTCAAACATCTTAACATAGTGTAGCATTGACAAACATCCGTGATCGTTTACAGAATTAAGCAGAGCACCATACATGAAATAAAATAATTCAAATTGTAAACTGAAAAGTGGTTTTAGTTCAGATTGCTCGTTCAAGTAACTAAGAAAAATAATTTCCACAGTATACAAGTAACAATGATAAATGTTAAAAAAAATACAATCAAAACAATACAAAATATTACAATCTGTTATTTGCACCCATGTTTAGTGTTGCTACTTGGTATTGAGTGGTAAAATGACCCGATTCTGCTTTAGTTATGTTCCAGTAAAACATAAAAGTAAATTGTCAATATTATTTAAAATATAGCAGGAGTCTATGCTATGATGAAGACAGTGAAAGAGCTTGTTTGCAATGCTAATTATTTGGTATTAAAAATGTAGATCCTGCAAAATAATAATCAATATATTTGGTTTGTCCTTGTGCATTAGATGAAGTATAATAGTCTCACACAGCATTCTATTTGATAATAAATATTAATTCAGTTTAATATGCTTTCTCCCAGATATCAAATCAATCATAGAAGGCAAACTATCGGGACATCACCTACACATTAATGTCCTTTCAATCACTTCAGCCTTAAATAAAATTTCTAAAACGACACAAATAGAATGTTTCCCAATGTTTGGTGACTGTGATTTACTTTTGGTTCATGCCAGGGACCGCTCGTGCCCTAAAATAAATACATACCGTATTTTCACGACTATAAGGCGCACTTAAAAGTCTTACATTTTCTCCAATATAGACAGGGCGCCTTATAATCCAGTGCACTTTATATATGGACCAATACTAAAATTGTTATCACGATAAAATAAATCAGTCGATAGGGTACACCATCCTCTACAGCTCTCACAACTACGGCAAGCAGCCCCCGACTCTACTATTTTCCCCGTAGAAAAAGTACTGCGCAGTGACTGCTGGGATATATAGTTCTTTTGTCAATACACCCAGTATGACGGCGACCACACTAATTTGGTGCTCGCCGTCATTCCGGCTGGATTTACAAAAGAAATCCTGCCGCTAGATGTTGGCGTCAACAGAGCATATATATATATACACACAGACACACAGACACACAGACACACACACACACAGGCACACACACAGACACGCACACACACAGACACGCACACACACAGACACACACACACACAGACACACACAGACACACACACACACAGACACACACAGACACACACACACACAGACACACAGACACACACACACACACAGACACACACACACACACAGACACACACACACACAGACACACACACACACAGACACACACACACACACACAGACACACACACACACAGACACACAGACACACACACACACACACACAGACACACACACACACATACATACATACACATACATACATACACATACATACATACACATACATACACATACATACATACATACATACACATACATACATACATACATACACATACATACATACACATACATATACATACACATACATATACATACATACACATATACATACATATATACATATATATATATATATATATATATATATATATATATATATATATATATATATATATATATATATATATTATATGGATAAATATCGAACCGCAACAGCTCTGGCAACTACGGCAAGCAGCCCCAGACTCTATTTCCGGTGCGCCAGAGAATGCTGAGATATATAAAACGGCGTTGCATGTTGGTTGATCGAGCACATTAATTCTATGTTCGTTGTCATTCCCACTGGAAGTTTCAGCTGTGGTCCGAGCTTTCATGAAGGCAGAAATTACTGACTCGATTAATGACGACTTTGGTGAGATGCACACCTGTTCAACATGAGTTATTATGCTATTGCTGTGTCACGAAAATACTAATACTTTAACCTCGGAGAAAATAAAAAAAACTGTTGTTTATTCATGTTGGAGTGAATGGAGTTGTCAGAAAGCTGATTTGTAATCTATTAATAAAGTTTGGCTGAACGATCTGACTTTTGTTGGCATTCCCTTTAGTGCATCACCATCTAGTGGGTGCACCTTAAAATGCGATGCGTCTTTTGTGCGTGTCAAATACAGAAATAGCACTCGTTACTGACACTGCGGCTTTAAATGTGATGCGCCATATAGTCATGAAAATACGGTACCTCTACTATGATACTTAATTCCACCACTGGCACATAATTTAGGTTTGTTCCTATGGGGAAAAAATGGGACTCAAGTACAATAGTTTCATGTATCGTTTAGATATTACGACACCATTAGCAAATGCTACTGTAGAAAAAGACATGTGACTGTTTACTATGCAGGTGATTAGGCGGTTTTGTAGAAACTCTAAGAGGACGTAACAATAGCACATTCGAGGACACACATTTTGGCTGTGGGGAATTTCTTGCTCCTACCGTCTGCCACACTTGTGAAACTAGTGTGATCAGCACTCGAACAACAGCTGTAACACAAAAATAG
Source organism: Stigmatopora argus (assembly GCF_051989625.1). Classification (NCBI taxonomy): domain Eukaryota; kingdom Metazoa; phylum Chordata; class Actinopteri; order Syngnathiformes; family Syngnathidae; genus Stigmatopora; species Stigmatopora argus. The sequence goes on from NC_135403.1 coordinate 2,067,579, forward strand.
CCACCAACTCCTACAAATCCCCTTGCGCCACATAAGATGTGGAGCAGAGACCGCAGCGGTCGCTTTTCTACATGCTCATGTATGTCCACAGTGACTACATTTTGCCCCTTTTTTCCATGATTGTTGCTTTTTCCAACGTTGTGTAAGTCACACTCAATTAAGAAATTGAGGTGTTTTTATGCGCATATAAGCCGTACCACTTTCTCTAAAATGGACGGGGCGGCGCCCATTCAGTCTGTGCGCCTTGTTTATGCACTATACTCAAAATTTTGTTTGACCCTGACCGCTTGACTAACTGGTGTCATTTCTTGCGGACACAGAACTTTTTGCGATCAACCCAGTGGACGTTCAACCTAAAAATAGTCTCCCCGCGTATTCCAAGCATTTCGGTAAATCCATTCAAAACATCCCAGACTGGTGGCAAGGCAGTTGACTTCCGTACGCTCCTACTGCTTTTAACCCTCCACACAAAGACAGGCAGGCAGTGTCGCATTAGTTACGTGACGATTTGGAATGGATTGTTGATGCCTGGAGGCCTGGCGACTGAATGGTTAGCGTGTCGGCCTCACAGCTCTGGGGTCCTGGCTTCAAATCCAGGTCGGTCCACCTGTGTGGAGTTTGCATGTTCTCCACGGGCCTGCGTGGGTTTCCTCCGGGTACTCCTGTTTCCTCCCAGATTCCAAAAACATGCATGGTAGGCTGATTGGACACTCTACATTGACAGGTGTAGGTATGGGTGTGAGTGTGCATGGTTGTCCATCTCCTTGTGCCCTGCGATCGGCTGGACGCCGATTCAGGGTGTCCCCCCACCTCTGGCCTCTAGGCTCCAGCACCCCCGGCAACCCTAATGAGGATAAAGCGGTTCAGAGAATGAATGTTGATGCCTGGGCCAAAGTGCCGGTGAGCACTGTAGTTTAAGCTTTCATCAAAGCTGGAATCAATATGACGAAACCCCACGGCAACAACTCTGACAATTAGATGAAACCCAGCATTGTTGGTGGAACTTGGATAAACTCTTTATGTCAGATACAGAAGATGAGGACTGACAGATTTGTAGATGTGTGAATACTTTGACTTATATTCTCGTGAATACTCATTGCGTCAATAAAGCAAACTTAAACTCAGTTTCCTGTTGCCATTTTAAAAACATACGTTAGCATGCATGCTAACGTGTATGTCATGCTAGCACAACCATAGCAGGGCCTCCTTCGAAACGAAGCGCCTTTTCTATTGACAAAAAACAGAAAATACACCCGCAACTGAGACAATGCCCTTTCAGGCAGTGCGTCCTACAGGTGTGAAAATACGATATTTGGCTCGCAAGCCATGGGTTCCAGACCCCTGAACTAAGGGGTAGGATGCTTTACATGGAAGTCAAGGGATAGTATAACAAGTTAAACAATGTAAAAGGTCAGTCATGCTGGTGAAATGTGCATAAGACCCCACTTGGCGGGGCTAGAAATTTTCCAATAAATGACGTGGTGTGGACATCGACTTGTTTTCTTGATGGAGAGGGCAAAATACTTGACAACCAACCAATTAAGTAAATAAAAATAAAACATTGGGTAAATTGGGCTTTAAAGTGGATCTACTGGCGTGAAATTGTTATTTTTATAAATCCATTTTATAATCATATCTTACGAAATCGTAGTCTCTACGACTACGTAAATCTTGGCAACCAGAAATTTCAAGCGATTGTTGAGACTATTTGTTGGAAAAATCATGTTTAACTTTTCCGAGGAGACACGATTAAGAAACACACAAATACAAAAAATAATCTAAGCCTCTGAAAGGGTGAAAAAAAATTCAACTCCCCATCTATTGCTAGCTAAATGGAACATTTCAAGCATAAATCCTCCTCATAGCGCTAAATACCCGACACAGCACGACAATTCCCATAAGTTCTGTATCACGTTTACCTGATCCCGCGACGACAAGAAGAGTAATGCGACCTTTTTTTCCTGGTTTATAGTTACGTCCATTCCTGAGAACTACGTGTAACCGTATAATAAAGAACATAAATAATATTATCAAAAAAACGGATCCTAATTGTAAAGTCATGACAGCAAAAGAAAGTCAACAAAACACTTTGGTCGTTCTTCTTCGGGTTTTAAAGGTAGATGACATCTCAAGTGTAGTGCAATACCGCCAGCTACTTTATTGGAGAGTAGTGATGGTTCCAGCGACGCAGATGCGCCGGTGCGTCACCGAGTTCACACGGCCAACCTTGTGTCTGTGCGCGTACCGCTTTAAGAAGTCACGTGACCATTGGCGGAACTGTTGACCCAGCAGTCGCGTCCCAAACTGTTTTTGTTGTTGTTGTTTTTAATAAAGAAACGCATCTATCAATAGGATGGAGGCGCAAAACGAGTACTCGTATCGAGTTATTGACGCATTCATTGCTTGGCGCATGTTGCGGTCAAAGATGGAGGACCTCCATGAGTAGCGAACCAGTTCCTATGCACACCAGCATCTTCTGTGCCTTGCGAATGCATATTCTCCAAAGTAGGAAAAATTGCGACAAAAAAACAATAGACTCAATTACAAAAAAATGGAGAAAATCATTTTGGGAATAAAAAATCTTTAAACAATTGTTATTCACAGCACTTACACTTCGGTTTTGACATTATGACAGATGTTCACTTGATTTATGAAACTCAAATATCAAACATCATTTTTAATTACATTACATATATGGAACAATAAAATATGAATGCAAATACGTAAAGGATCGAATTGGATACAATCGGTCATGAAATCAGTGTCAGTTGAGTATGTCAACTGTTTCCTGCAGAAACTGCGTGTGACGAAATTGGCAAAAGACCTAAATAAGTGTAAGTTACGGACTTGTAATTTGGCATTCTGGATACAGGTCGCTTACCTCTCGCTTACCTCTCACTGTCTTCCACTTACCTTACTTCAGTCAGCTAGTAGGAGGCAGATCACCACCCAAACATCTGTTCATATTACCGCAGAAGGGAATGTGTGTTATGTTAGCGCAAGTTTAGATTTCTGATGGATGTGGGGAAAAAACTGTCCTTAAGCCTATTTGTCCGTGCTTTGTGGGACCTATAGCGTCTGCCAGAGGGCAGCAGCTGGAACAGATTGTGACCAGGGTGGTAAAGGTCCCCTATGATGTTCTTGGCTCTGCTGAGATAACGAGGGCTGGCAATGTCTTCCAGTGAGGGCAGAGAGCAGCCGACAATCCTCTGGGCAGTGTTAATCACTTTCTGCATGGCCTTTTTGTCTGCCGCCGTGCTTCCAGCGTACCACACTGTGATGTCGTACGCCAGGATGCTCTCTACAGTGGTTCTATAGAAGGTTATCAGAAGATTGGTGCCCAAGTTGTTCTTCCTAAGTACCCTGAGGAAATGGAGTCGTTTCTGAGCCTTCTTCACCACTGCCGTGATGTTTATAGACCATGAGAGCTTATCCATGACGTGGACCCCCAGGAATTTAAAGGACTGGACCCTGTCTACACATACTCCATTTATGAGGAGTGGGGCCAGATCTGTGCCGTGTTTGCGAAAGTCCAGGATTATTTCTTTAGTTTTCGTGGTGTTCAGTGTGAGATTGTTCACTGAGCACCACGAAGACAAATTGTTGACCTCATCTCTGTAAGCCGACTCATCCCCTCCTGAGATGAGTCCGACCACAGTGGTGTCGTCAGCGAATTTGATGATGGCGTTAGACTGGTGGGTGGGTGTACAGTCGTATGTGTACAGGGAGGGAGTAAAGAAGAGGACTCAGTACACAGCCTTGAGGGGAGCCAGTGCTTAGTGTAATGGAGGAAGAGAGGTGGGGACCAAGTCTAACAGTCTGTGGTCGGTTGGTCAAGAAGTTCTTTATCCAGCAGCAGATTGAAGAGGATAGTCCAAGGTGGGAGAGTTTGTCAGTCAGAATGTCCGGTTTTATGGTGTTGAAGGCTGAGCTATAGTCAATGAAGAACATCCTCACGTAGTTCCCAGGGTGTTCCAGGTGGCTCAGTGCTGTATGAAGAGCAATGGAAATAGCATCATCAGTGGACCTGTTTGCTCTATAAGCAAACTGGTGAGGGTCAATTGAGGGAGAGATTGTATTCCTGATATGGCGGGCTACCAACTTTTCAAAGCACTTCATGATCACAGGCGTGAGGGCAACAGGCCTATAATCATTCATGCTGCCAATGGTTGGCTTTTTAGGGACAGGGATGATGGTGGCAGATTTCAGACAAGATGGAATGATGGATTGTTGCAGGGAACAATTGAAAATGTTTGTGAAGACTCCAGCCAGCTGGTCAGCACAGGCTTTGAGCACCTTCCCAGGTACTCCGTCTGGGCCAGCAGCCTTCCTGGTGTTCACAGACCGCATTACCAGTCTCACTTCCTGTTCCCGGAACGTCAGTGTATTGCTGCAGGGTGGTGGTGGGGGTGTTGAGACTGGGTCTGATTTGTCAGTCTCAAAGCGGGCAAAGAAACGGTTCAATTTCTCCGCTAGTGAGGCATCTGCATTAACAGACATATTATTGTTATTGTAGTTGGTAATATGTCGTATTCCTTGCCACATCTTCTTTGGGTTATTTTCTGTGAAGTGCTCCTCAATTTTTTTGGTATATGCTGCCTTGGCCTTTGTAATGCCTCTTTTCAGCTCAGCTCTGGCAGCTCTATATTTTATCTTGTCCCCTAAAATATAGAGTGCCTGTGTCTCATTGGTCATCCAGGGTTTTTGGTTAGGAAAAACCCTTATTCGTTTATCTATAGTGACGTTGTCAATGCAGTTTTTTATGTAAGAAAGTACAGAGTCCGTGTAGTCCTGGAGGTTGTCGTGTACAAAAAGTTTCCAGTTGGTGCGGGAAAAACAGTCCTGCAGCTGAGAGAGTGCGTCGTCGGGCCAAGTTTTTATTATCTTTATTTGTGGCGTTGTTTGCCTCCGGAGTGGAGTGTAAGCGGGGGTGAGAGATAGGCAGACTTTATAAGCATGTTTGATGTTAGAATAGACATGGTCAAGAGTTTTGTCTCCTCTAGTATTACAATTTACGTATTGAATAAACTTAGGTAAAACAGTCTTTAAACACGCCTTGTTGAAATCACCAGCGACAATAAAAACGCCATCGGGGTGGTCAAGCTGTTGTTTGTTTACAGCCGTTAGCAGGAGGTTAAGTGCTGTGTTAACGTTAGCATTCGGAGGTATATAGATAGCCGTTACTATGACGACGGTTAGCTCTCTCGGTAGATAATAGGGCCTGCACCGTATTGCCAATAACTCTAAATCCGGGAAACAGTGAGTGTCAATGATCCTACTATCACAACACCATTCATTATGTATATACATGCACAGTCCTCCTCTCTTGCTTTTGCCTGTTAATACTTTTGAACGGTCGTTCCGAAAAAGCGTTCGGCTAGCTAGCGATACCGCAGCGTCGGGGATATGCGGGTGTAGCCACGTTTCTGTGATGATAATAATATTACAGTTTCTAACAAAGCTGTTGGTAGCAATACGAAGTTCCAACTCATCCATTTTGTGGGTGATGGATCGGGCGTTGGTCAAAAAGATACTAGGAAGCGGTGCTCGGTGTGGTTGTTGTTTCAGCTTAGCAGCAAGGCCCGCCCGGCATCCACGCTTCTGTTTTCTGTCCCTTCGCCGCCTTCGACGTGCTTTTGGTGGGTATACATAGAAAACTTCACTCTCTGATATTCTGTTTGTTTGCAGTGCACAATTTAAGTGACTATGGCCAAACTGTGCTCTTCATGCGCTGAAAAGCACGATTTGGCTGAGGATGGTAATTTTAATCAAAACGTACCATTTATTGTGTTGAATCAGTCTAATTAATCAAAATACTTGAAAGGAATGAATTTACACTATACAGTGGCGGTCCGTGCATTTTCTCATAGCGCCTTCAAAGAATAAATCCAACCCTTAAAAAATATTTTATGGCTATAAAACCTCTACTGCAGCTACAGCTGCGACACATAAAAAATAATCAACAAATCAATGCACAAAAATGGGGTAAAATCCACTTCCTAGCAGTATTTAATGATTAAATACAAATACTGGAGCTTTTCAGACATTACAACCAGACCAGGGGGGTGATTTTACCGGGAAAAGACAGCGATGAACGTCAATGGCGTACCAGCAAACATTGCCCGAAAATGGGGTAAAATCCAGCCGAAAACAGCATTTATTGATTAAATACAAATACCGGAGCTTTTTAGACATCAGAACAGGGCCCGGAGTATAATTTCCCCGGGAAAGAGACAGCGAAGAACGTCGATACGTCCATATACGTCCATACACGAAACGGCAAAAATTGCACTAAAATGGGGTAAAATTGATTAAATACAAATACTGGAGCTTTTCAAACATTACAACCGGGCCAGCGAGGTGATTTCCCCGGGAAAAGACAGCGATGGACGTCAATGGCGAAACGGCAAAAATTGTACTAAAATGGGGTAAAATCCACTTCCTAACAGCATTTATTGATTAAATACAAATACTGGAGCTTTTCAGACATTACAACCGGGCCAGGGAGGTGATTTCCCCAGGAAAGGACATCGATGGACGTCAATGGCGAAACGGCAAAAATTGCACTAAAATGGGGTAAAATCCACTTCCTAGCAGCATTTAGTGATTAAATACAAACACTGGAGCTTTTCAGATATCAGAACTTGGCCCACATTTGAAATATTATTTAGGAATATAACCATATTTTACTCACCAAAAATCCTTTTTAACTGTCCACAATATCCACCCTCCTTTCTTTCTACCTTCTTTTATATCGCCATCGAAGCTAATGCTGAAAGTCGAGCCCGTCCTGTCGTTTTTCTGGCGTAGTCCGTCTTGAAAATGGTTTTAAATCAACACAACAATATATTTGCTTGTGCAGCCCGCTCCAAATACAGTTTGGTAGCTCTGGCTAATGACTAGCCTCATAGTTGGTGAAAGCGATGACGTATCCCTCCGCCTGCGACAAGGCAATGACGTACCCCTACGCCCGCGACAATACATTGTGGTGTTGCCAACTCGAAATCTGATTGGTTAAAGCAACAATCTTATCGACGCTTGTTTAAAGCGGCAGAGCCCGCAGAACTGATTGTGAAGGCTTTGAGGCAGATTTCTGACCCTGGCAACAAATAATGGCTGAAATGTGATTGGTTAAATGCTTCAATATGAAAACACACATCTGGAAGCAGTGAAACCAGGGGGAAAGGAAGCTAACAGACAATTTGGAATTAGTTAAGTAATTTAAGTATTGATGGACAAAATATAATATATGATTCAGATATTTCTTGGGCCAGCAGAGAAGGCCTTGAAGGCCCTGATGGCCCGCCACTGTCACTATATAACCAAAAACTTTCAGTCTACGATATTTTCTTTGATTGCAGTGCACAATTTGAGTAAATCTTGCTACAGTGTGTTTTTCATGTGCTGAAAACAACCATTTGGCTGAGCATGATCGTTTTAGAGAGGTCAGATCATGAGAGGTTGTCTTGATATTGTCCCTTGCGAATAAAGAGAATGGAGCATTAAAGCTTCAATAATGTCTTGTCTATGTTTTTTCAATTATCACACAAAGTCCTTCAGAGCAAAATAAAAACACTATCAGCACCTACAATGAAAATTTCTGACCCCTCCATTATTTCAAAGTGGGAGAACTTGTGATATGGCAGGGTGTTCAAATACTTATTGAACTGACTGTTTATATTAATGGAACATTTAAATTATGCGCTCCACCAGTCTTTTAAATTCCCAACCCTTTTATGTAGGCTGATAAAAGATAACAACCATCATTAAAAATGTATTTTCCGCTTCTACATGAACGCCTTATCTCCAGCTCTCTTAGTAGAATAGAAAAAAAAGAGCTCATTAATTATCTCTATATTAGTGGGTATGTGTGTCCTTGCTTACCCCGCACATAGGAAATCTTCGCACCTCCCAGTTTGTCATTTTTCTGGTTGTCAATGTGCCCAAAGGGAGACGTTGGTCATTAGTCCCGAAAACATAAGAATATACCATACAAGTTTTAAACCGAGGCTGAGGGACCCTAACGTGAATCCCCTCTGCGTTCATTCATTCATTCATTTTCTGAACCGCTTTGTTCTCACTAGGGTCACGGGAGGTGCCCGAGCCTATCGCAGCTGACTTCGGGCTCAAGGCGAGGGACACCCTGAATTGGTGTTGGTCAAAGCAGTTTTTAGAAAAAAATGTTTCAATTAAAACTATTTACCAGCTACGCATATTCACATCAATGTATGTGTCCAACTACAAAATTAATTCCTTGGTCAGATCTCTCATCTCATCTCATTTTCTGAACCGCTTTATCCCCATTAGGGTCGCGGGGGTGCTGGAGCCAATCCCAGCTGTCTCCGGGCCAGAGGTGGGGAACACCCTGAACTGGTGGCCAGCCGATCGCGGGGTACAAGGAGACGGACAACCATGCACACTCAGACCCGTAACTAAGGGCAATTTAGAGTGTCCAATCAGCCTAACATGCATGTTTTTGGAATGTGGGAGGAAACTGGAGTACCCGGAGGAAACCCACGCAGGCCCGGGAAGAACATGCACACTCCACACAGGTGGACGTGACCTGGATTTGAACCCAGGACCCCAGAGCTCTGAGGCCAACGCGCTAACCATTCGCACCACCGGGCCGCCCTCCTCGGTCAGATGGGGGAAAAAATAGAGGCTTATATTGTGTTTGTGTTGCTCCAATTTTCAACCCATTACGTTTTAAGAATTTTCCGATAAAATGATTGAAATTCTTTGAAAAAAGAAAAAAACTACTAAAACACTGGCCACCACAGTAATAAAATTAAACAAAAAGGATGGCATGCATGAAGACGCCATATGTTGATGCCATCACTATAATTAGTAATGTTTTAGTATTCTGCCCAACAGCAAAGTTGGATTTAAAAAAAGATTTTTTTTGCACTTGTTTGGTTTATTTTACAAAGAAAAGAACTATGGGTTTTGGATCAGCGAGGTTCAGAATATTGAATTCCGTAAAATACACTCCCACTTGATAAGACGGCTTTTTTAACCTCCTATGACCTGGTGTCCACATGTGTGAACATCACATTTTTGGTTGTCAAAGACTACAATGTTAATTTTTGGACTACAAGGGCATGGCATTCATTTATGATGTGGACATCATTTTTCTCAGAAACGACATCATGTAAAAATAATAATTCTTTGTTTTTACACTCATCAGGTTCCATTTAGCCTAAATATCAAAGAGAAAATAAAAATGCATGCCTTGCAAGAGTTTGGGTGTTAGGAGGTTAAATTTGCTTTCAATTTTTTTGTGGTTTGCGCTTTAATTAGTAAAAGAAGCAGTATGTCTACATGTTGTGCAATTTATTAAACATCCCAATTAATTTACAATTGTACACAATCTTTGGTTCAAATTTAATTTGTAATAATATTATATTTTACCCATTCAGAGACCACAAGCAGGGGGCCGGGTTTCGCCGTCCCACCTGCTTGTTTAGAACCAAAAGACAATTTTTACACTATCTAAAATAATTCTCTTTTGAAAAATGGGTTAGATGAGAAAGGAAAATTTCAGTTACACGCACGTGGGCCCCACAGCTGATATTGCCCCTTCTAAGTCCACACTCTCAGTAATAGGCATCTGAGCATGGTCACGGTCATGGTCTATGTAACCATGATATAGATGCAGAATCATGAGCTCCCGCCGAGGTGGAAGCCTCGCCACCACTTTGGAATGCAGAAGATCGTGCTGCCATCTCGGTCCGCTTCAATTGTTTACGCCTTTCCCAACTCGATACAAAATGAGAACTCCTCTTTTTTGGCATAATTGGTGAAAATGACAGTGCAAACGTATGTAAAGTATGCAAAAAAGGAATGTATAATACATACAGAAGCAGGAGTATGCCTTTTAGGAAAAATAAGGACAACTGACGGTCAATTTCAAAAGAAAGGCTGACGAACTTTACCTATTTAAGCAATGTTTGCGTGATATTTTTTGGTAAAACATTGTAAACCAAAGTGAAAATATGATGAAAATAAAAACTCACACAATAGCGGTGCTTTTGCGTAGTTCATGCAACTAACTTCAATCGGCGGGAGCACTCCAGTGTGGTTTACAGGTACGCACACACACACACACACACACACACACACACACACACACACACACACACACACACACACACACACACACACACACACACACACACACACACACACACACACACACACACACACACACACACACACACACACACACACACACACACACACACACACACACACACACACACACACACACACACACACACACACACACACACACACACACACACACACACACACACACACACACACACACACACACACACACACACACACACACACACACACACACACACACACACACACACACACACACACACACACACACACACACACACACACACACACACACACACACACACACACACACACACACACACACACACACACACACACACACACACACACACACACACACACACACACACACACACACACACACACACACACACACACACACACACACACACACACACACACACACACACACACACACACACACACACACACACACACACACACACACACACACACACACACACACACACACACACACACACACACACACACACACACACACACACACACACACACACACACACACACACACACACACACACACACACACACACACACACACACACACACACACACACACACACACACACACACACACACACACACACACACACACACACACACACACACACACACACACACACACACACACACACACACACACACACACACACACACACACACACACACACACACACACACACACACACACACACACACACACACACACACACACACACACACACACACACACACACACACACACACACACACACACACACACACACACACACACACACACACACACACACACACACACACACACACACACACACACACACACACACACACACACACACACACACACACACACACACACACACACACACACACACACACACACACACACACACACACACACACACACACACACACACACACACACACACACACACACACACACACACACACACACACACACACACACACACACACACACACACACACACACACACACACACACACACACACACACACACACACACACACACACACACACACACACACACACACACACACACACACACACACACACACACACACACACACACACACACACACACACACACACACACACACACACACACACACACACACACACACACACACACACACACACACACACACACACACACACACACACACACACACACACACACACACACACACACACACACACACACACACACACACACACACACACACACACACACACACACACACACACACACACACACACACACACACACACACACACACACACACACACACACACACACACACACACACACACACACACACACACACACACACACACACACACACACACACACACACACACACACACACACACACACACACACACACACACACACACACACACACACACACACACACACACACACACACACACACACACACACACACACACACACACACACACACACACACACACACACACACACACACACACACACACACACACACACACACACACACACACACACACACACACACACACACACACACACACACACACACACACACACACACACACACACACACACACACACACACACACACACACACACACACACACACACACACACACACACACACACACACACACACACACACACACACACACACACACACACACACACACACACACACACACACACACACACACACACACACACACACACACACACACACACACACACACACACACACACACACACACACACACACACACACACACACACACACACACACACACACACACACACACACACACACACACACACACACACACACACACACACACACACACACACACACACACACACACACACACACACACACACACACACACACACACACACACACACACACACACACACACACACACACACACACACACACACACACACACACACACACACACACACACACACACACACACACACACACACACACACACACACACACACACACACACACACACACACACACACACACACACACACACACACACACACACACACACACACACACACACACACACACACACACACACACACACACACACACACACACACACACACACACACACACACACACACACACACACACACACACACACACACACACACACACACACACACACACACACACACACACACACACACACACACACACACACACACACACACACACACACACACACACACACACACACACACACACACACACACACACACACACACACACACACACACACACACACACACACACACACACACACACACACACACACACACACACACACACACACACACACACACACACACACACACACACACACACACACACACACACACACACACACACACACACACACACACACACACACACACACACACACACACACACACACACACACACACACACACACACACACACACACACACACACACACACACACACACACACACACACACACACACACACACACACACACACACACACACACACACACACACACACACACACACACACACACCACACACACACACACACACACACACACACACACACACACACACACACACACACACACACACACACACACACACACACACACACACACACACACACACACACACACACACACACACACACACACACACACACACACACACACACACACACACACACACACACACACACACACACACACACACACACACACACACACACACACACACACACACACACACACACACACACACACACACACACACACACACACACACACACACACACACACACACACACACACACACACACACACACACACACACACACACACACACACACACACACACACACACACACACACACACACACACACACACACACACACACACACACACACACACACACACACACACACACACACACACACACACACACACACACACACACACACACACACACACACACCACACACACACACACACACACACACACACACACACACACACACACACACACACACACACACACACACACACACACACACACACACACACACACACACACACACACACACACACACACACACACACACACACACACACACACACACACACACACACACACACACACACACACACACACACACACACACACACACACACACACACACACACACACACACACACACACACACACACACACACACACACACACACACACACACACACACACACACACACACACACCACACACACACACACACACACACACACACACACACACACACACACACACACACACACACACACACACACACACACACACACACACACACACACACACACACACACACACACACACACACACACACACACACACACACACACACACACACACACACACACACACACACACACACACACACACACACACACACACACACACACACACACACACACACACACACACACACACACACACACACACACACACACACACACACACACACACACACACACACACACACACACACACACACACACACACACACACACACACACACACACACACACACACACACACACACACACACACACACACACACACACACACACACACACACACACACACACACACACACACACACACACACACACACACACACACACACACACACACACACACACACACACACACACACACACACACACACACACACACACACACACACACACACACACACACACACACACACACACACACACACACACACACACACACACACACACACACACACACACACACACACACACACACACACACACACACACACACACACACACACACACACACACACACACACACACACACACACACACACACACACACACACACACACACACACACACACACACACACACACACACACACACACACACACACACACACACACACACACACACACACACACACACACACACACACACACACACACACACACACACACACACACACACACACACACACACACACACACACACACACACACACACACACACACACACACACACACACACACACACACACACACACACACACACACACACACACACACACACACACACACACACACACACACACACACACACACACACACACACACACACACACACACACACACACACACACACACACACACACACACACACACACACACACACACACACACACACACACACACACACACACACACACACACACACACACACACACACACACACACACACACACACACACACACACACACACACACACACACACACACACACACACACACACACACACACACACACACACACACACACACACACACACACACACACACACACACACACACACACACACACACACACACACACACACACACACACACACACACACACACACACACACACACACACACACACACACACACACACACACACACACACACACACACACACACACACACACACACACACACACACACACACACACACACACACACACACACACACACACACACACACACACACACACACACACACACACACACACACACACACACACACACACACACACACACACACACACACACACACACACACACACACACACACACACACACACACACACACACACACACACACACACACACACACACACACACACACACACACACACACACACACACACACACACACACACACACACACACACACACACACACACACACACACACACACACACACACACACACACACACACACACACACACACACACACACACACACACACACACACACACACACACACACACACACACACACACACACACACACACACACACACACACACACACACACACACACACACACACACACACACACACACACACACACACACACACACACACACACACACACACACACACACACACACACACACACACACACACACACACACACACACACACACACACACACACACACACACACACACACACACACACACACACACACACACACACACACACACACACACACACACACACACACACACACACACACACACACACACACACACACACACACACACACACACACACACACACACACACACACACACACACACACACACACACACACACACACACACACACACACACACACACACACACACACACACACACACACACACACACACACACACACACACACACACACACACACACACACACACACACACACACACACACACACACACACACACACACACACACACACACACACACACACACACACACACACACACACACACACACACACACACACACACACACACACACACACACACACACACACACACACACACACACACACACACACACACACACACACACACACACACACACACACACACACACACACACACACACACACACACACACACACACACACACACACACACACACACACACACACACACACACACACACACACACACACACACACACACACACACACACACACACACACACACACACACACACACACACACACACACACACACACACACACACACACACACACACACACACACACACACACACACACACACACACACACACACACACACACACACACACACACACACACACACACACACACACACACACACACACACACACACACACACACACACACACACACACACACACACACACACACACACACACACACACACACACACACACACACACACACACACACACACACACACACACACACACACACACACACACACACACACACACACACACACACACACACACACACACACACACACACACACACACACACACACACACACACACACACACACACACACACACACACACACACACACACACACACACACACACACACACACACACACACACACACACACACACACACACACACACACACACACACACACACACACACACACACACACACACACACACACACACACACACACACACACACACACACACACACACACACACACACACACACACACACACACACACACACACACACACACACACACACACACACACACACACACACACACACACACACACACACACACACACACACACACACACACACACACACACACACACACACACACACACACACACACACACACACACACACACACACACACACACACACACACACACACACACACACACACACACACACACACACACACACACACACACACACACACACACACACACACACACACACACACACACACACACACACACACACACACACACACACACACACACACACACACACACACACACACACACACACACACACACACACACACACACACACACACACACACACACACACACACACACACACACACACACACACACACACACACACACACACACACACACACACACACACACACACACACACACACACACACACACACACACACACACACACACACACACACACACACACACACACACACACACACACACACACACACACACACACACACACACACACACACACACACACACACACACACACACACACACACACACACACACACACACACACACACACACACACACACACACACACACACACACACACACACACACACACACACACACACACACACACACACACACACACACACACACACACACACACACACACACACACACACACACACACACACACACACACACACACACACACACACACACACACACACACACACACACACACACACACACACACACACACACACACACACACACACACACACACACACACACACACACACACACACACACACACACACACACACACACACACACACACACACACACACACACACACACACACACACACACACACACACACACACACACACACACACACACACACACACACACACACACACACACACACACACACACACACACACACACACACACACACACACACACACACACACACACACACACACACACACACACACACACACACACACACACACACACACACACACACACACACACACACACACACACACACACACACACACACACACACACACACACACACACACACACACACACACACCACACACACACACACACACACACACACACACACACACACACACACACACACACACACACACACACACACACACACACACACACACACACACACACACACACACACACACACACACACACACACACACACACACACACACACACACACACACACACACACACACACACACACACACACACACACACACACACACACACACACACACACACACACACACACACACACACACACACACACACACACACACACACACACACACACACCACACACACACACACACACACACACACACACACACACACACACACACACACACACACACACACACACACACACACACACACACACACACACACACACACACACACACACACACACACACACACACACACACACACACACACACACACACACACACACACACACACACACACACACACACACACACACACACACACACACACACACACACACACACACACACACACACACACACACACACACACACACACACACACACACACACACACACACACACACACACACACACACACACACACACACACACACACACACACACACACACACACACACACACACACACACACACACACACACACACACACACACACACACACACACACACACACACACACACACACACACACACACACACACACACACACACACACACACACACACACACACACACACACACACACACACACACACACACACACACACACACACACACACACACACACACACACACACACACACACACACACACACACACACACACACACACACACACACACACACACACACACACACACACACACACACACACACACACACACACACACACACACACACACACACACACACACACACACACACACACACACACACACACACACACACACACACACACACACACACACACACACACACACACACACACACACACACACACACACACACACACACACACACACACACACACACACACACACACACACACACACACACACACACACACACACACACACACACACACACACACACACACACACACACACACACACACACACACACACACACACACACACACACACACACACACACACACACACACACACACACACACACACACACACACACACACACACACACACACACACACACACACACACACACACACACACACACACACACACACACACACACACACACACACACACACACACACACACACACACACACACACACACACACACACACACACACACACACACACACACACACACACACACACACACACACACACACACACACACACACACACACACACACACACACACACACACACACACACACACACACACACACACACACACACACACACACACACACACACACACACACACACACACACACACACACACACACACACACACACACACACACACACACACACACACACACACACACACACACACACACACACACACACACACACACACACACACACACACACACACACACACACACACACACACACACACACACACACACACACACACACACACACACACACACACACACACACACACACACACACACACACACACACACACACACACACACACACACACACACACACACACACACACACACACACACACACACACACACACACACACACACACACACACACACACACACACACACACACACACACACACACACACACACACACACACACACACACACACACACACACACACACACACACACACACACACACACACACACACACACACACACACACACACACACACACACACACACACACACACACACACACACACACACACACACACACACACACACACACACACACACACACACACACACACACACACACACACACACACACACACACACACACACACACACACACACACACACACACACACACACACACACACACACACACACACACACACACACACACACACACACACACACACACACACACACACACACACACACACACACACACACACACACACACACACACACACACACACACACACACACACACACACACACACACACACACACACACACACACACACACACACACACACACACACACACACACACACACACACACACACACACACACACACACACACACACACACACACACACACACACACACACACACACACACACACACACACACACACACACACACACACACACACACACACACACACACACACACACACACACACACACACACACACACACACACACACACACACACACACACACACACACACACACACACACACACACACACACACACACACACACACACACACACACACACACACACACACACACACACACACACACACACACACACACACACACACACACACACACACACACACACACACACACACACACACACACACACACACACACACACACACACACACACACACACACACACACACACACACACACACACACACACACACACACACACACACACACACACACACACACACACACACACACACACACACACACACACACACACACACACACACACACACACACACACACACACACACACACACACACACACACACACACACACACACACACACACACACACACACACACACACACACACACACACACACACACACACACACACACACACACACACACACACACACACACACACACACACACACACACACACACACACACACACACACACACACACACACACACACACACACACACACACACACACACACACACACACACACACACACACACACACACACACACACACACACACACACACACACACACACACACACACACACACACACACACACACACACACACACACACACACACACACACACACACACACACACACACACACACACACACACACACACACACACACACACACACACACACACACACACACACACACACACACACACACACACACACACACACACACACACACACACACACACACACACACACACACACACACACACACACACACACACACACACACACACACACACACACACACACACACACACACACACACACACACACACACACACACACACACACACACACACACACACACACACACACACACACACACACACACACACACACACACACACACACACACACACACACACACACACACACACACACACACACACACACACACACACACACACACACACACACACACACACACACACACACACACACACACACACACACACACACACACACACACACACACACACACACACACACACACACACACACACACACACACACACACACACACACACACACACACACACACACACACACACACACACACACACACACACACACACACACACACACACACACACACACACACACACACACACACACACACACACACACACACACACACACATTCATCCATGATTTATGGATGGATAAATGTTTTGTAACTCCCGTCACGACAGAAAAAAAGTGATCCGGGGAGCACCTAGAAACTCGCTGGCGGAAATTCTTCCGAAAATGACGTTTGTAAATGGCGTGCTACCTTACAACTAAATTGGGTCAGCGCAGCCAGCAGCATGGTGTCTTGCCAAGTCTTCTTGTAACGACAGGGGGAAAAAGTGTTTCGGGGAGTACCGGTGTGATAACTTTGCACTTTATATAACTGTTAATATATCCATAACAGCAATAGACGGCGGAGCCAAGTTTCACACGTGTGTAACTCTTTTTATTGCAACCCTCCGAACAACCAAAACATCACAACATCCGGGTCACGCTGTAGTACACAATGGTCACTAGGTGGCGGTGGTTAAACACACTTGTATAACCTGAGGAAACTAATCAGTTATAGTATCAATATATTACACTCCTCCCCTTTAACTATGAAGTTCCTATTAAGACTTAACACTCAACTTCAAAAATTATCTTTGCCTCATTAACTTTTTATAAATTTACTTTTCAATTTGTAACTAAATTATTACTGTTAACACAACCATTAGACCCAATATTTCAGTCTTTGACATTCCAATCTCCGGAACTCTTTTTCACATTTTTGTATGAACAGGAACTCTTTTATCTTAGGAACAACGTTCCTCACAACTGACCGATCACAAATTCAGTCGCTTTGGAGGTGCTCTATCTCTGACTGGGTACCTGCGCCCAAACACCTCTGGGGAACTGACTGCTCGGTTGTCAGGTGTAACTGTCTTGTCACAGGCCACTGAGCCTGGTGACGATGTTACATGTGTCTCTTCAGGTGAGTACGGGCTACCACCTACTGCTCCAGGTGTGCCTTTCCCCCCCACATCTGCGGGGACCACCACAGGGTAGTTGTTTGTGACATCCAGCTGCTCATCCGGAAACTCCAATGTCTCTGGTCTGGACGGTTGGTTGTACAGCAGATGATCAATGTGGATCAAGCGTCGGCTCACTCCATTCCATACTAGGTAGGTGACTGGTCCGAGTCTCTTTTCCACTGTTCCTTTTGTCCACCTCTGGCCCGATTGCTGTCATTTTACGGCTCGGTTCTGCTACATCTACCCACCCAAGAGTGCTTATTCCCGGGCTGCCATGCCCACCCAAGAGTGCTTATTCCCGGGCTGCAATGCCTGGACAAGAGTGCTTATTCCCGGGCTGCCATTGACAGTAGACTAATAAATTGAGAGTGATGAGCGGCAAAGGGAAATTAATCATTGATTTTTACTATAATTTGGACAACGCCGGCGGTGGGCCGGATTAAAAATACTAACGGGCCATATATGGCCCGCGGGCCGAGGTTGAAAAACTTGTACACACACGATCCGGGGGCGGGGCGAGCGCGCAAATCCCGTTTCGGCGAAACGTCCGTTCGGCCAAACGTTCATTCGGCCAAACGGCCGTTCGGCCGAATGAACGTTCGGCGAAACGTCCATTTGGCGACCTGTCCGTCTGTCAAACGTACGTCGGCGAAACGTCTTTCGGCGAATCATCCGGTCACGCATAGTGAACTACTACTGAGTTTTTTACTAAATGTTCTTTTGCATTTTTGAATGCTGCTGCAGATTCAGGAGTCAATTTCCACTCAACTTCCTTCTTTAGCAGTTGATGTAGTGGCTGCAGCACTGTCGACAGGTCTTTCATGAACCGACCATAATAGTTTAATAGTCCTAGAAAAGACCGTAGCTCTGTGACGTTTGTAGGCTGGGGTGCATTAACGATGGCTGCAACTTTTGTCTCAGTGGGGTGCAGTCCCTCCTTATCTATCAGATGCCACAGGTATTCTACTTTCTCCTGCATGAAGTCACATTTTGCTCTTTTCACTCTCAACCCGTAGCTCTCCAGGCGGCTCAGTACCTCCTCCAGATTCCTCAGGTGTTCAGCTCTTGTTTTTCCTGTGACCAATATGTCATCCAAAAAACAGGTCACGTGCTCCAAGCCTTGGAGGATCTGGTCCATCACATTCTGAAACATAGAAGGAGCACTGGACACTACATATGAAAGTCTATGGTACACATACAGTCCTTTCTGAGTATTTATTGTCAAATACTTTTCTGAGTCTTTTTCTTACTCCAGCTGTTGGTAAGCATGTGACAAGTCTAACTTGCTGAAAAGAGTGCCTCCAGCTAGGGTGGCAAAAAGTTCTTCAACGTTTGGTAGTGGATAAGTCTCCTTTTCCACATTTTAATTTACTGTGACCTTATAGTCTCCGCAAATACGAATTGACTTGTCTGCTTTGGGTACCACTACTATTGGCGCGGCCCAATGACTATGTTCTTTCTTTGAGATAATGCCAGCTTTTTCTAGGCGATTTAACTCGTTCTCAACTGCATTCTTTAATGCATACGGCACTGGTCTGGCCTTCCTGAAAATCGGTTTGGTATTTGGCTTTACTGTAATGTTGGCCTTAAAATCACGAATAGTGCCTAACTCCTCAGCAAACACTGCTTTGTCTCTCTGCAACACTGCCTCCACATCTGCGTTGTTACAGCCCCTTGCTGGTATAACTGAGAAAATGCTTGCCCAGTCCAGTTTGAAGTTTTTGAGCCAGTTACGGCCAAGGAGGGCGGGTCTGTCACCTTTTACGATCAGTAGTGGTAGATCACCACTCTGGTTTTCATATTTTACCTTGACAGTCACTTGTCCCATCAAGGGAATGTTCTCTCTGGAAAAGGTTGACAGCTGCACTTTACTTACTTTCAATGGCAAATGAGAGAGATGCTTCTTATACACTATTTCAGAAACAAGTGTTACAGCAGCTCCTGTGTCGAGTTGCATCTCTAGAGGAGTTCCTTCTAATATGACCTGTACTGTCATTTCCTTCTTCCAATTTCCGACAGTATGTGTGGGATACACGGCACTCAAGGGATATGACCCAAACAGTTCATCATCAACATTTCCTGTTGTCTCATTTTTATTTTCCTTTACATACTCTGTCTCCTTGCCTATTTTTAGTTTTACACATCCTTGCTATGTGTCCTACTTTTGAACACTTGTGGCATGTCTCTATTTTATACCTGCATTCATGAGCGGCGTCGTTGCTACCTCCACATCGGTAACAGGGTTGGTGATTTTCTCTTCTCTCTGGTCTGTAATTTTCACTTTTGGTTTCACTTTTCCATTTGCTGGTGGCTGGTTGGTAGGTTGGTATTTCCACGTACTTTTGCTTGTTTTCTTCTTGTCAATACTATTTACTGTGGCAGGTTCTTTCATTTTGCTGGCGAACTCCAACGTATTCTTTGATGCCATTTCCATGGATAACGACAGCTCGCATGTTTTTTTAAATGTCAGATCTTGATCCGTGAGTAATCTTCTCTGAATAGCCTCCACTCTCAATCCACAAACAAATCTGTCTCTCATTGCTTCGTCTAAATGGAGACCAAATTCGCAGTGGCTGGATAGCTTCTTTAACGCCACAACATAATCTGACACAGACTATTTTTCGGTCTGATTCCTTTTTTGAAATTTGAATCGCTCAGCGATCACCAGCGGTTTCGGTTTGTAATGTAATGATAATCTTCCGCTTAGCACATCATACGAGCGGCTACTTGGCTTATCTGGTACGCAGAGGTTTTTTAACAGTCCGTAGGCTTCAGCACCTATTATAGACAGGAAAACGTTGGCTCGTTTACCTTCCTCCACTCCGTTTACAATCATCCATTGCTCAAACCTCTCCAAGTAGGAGGAGAAATCTTCTTGATTTTCCTTGTATTCGCCAAGATGTCCAATGAATCTGGCCATGATGCACAGCCGCCGTTAGCTTAGCAACTCTTGCTAATGCTAGTTTGCAAAGTCACGTTACCTCCTTGTAACGCCTTAATTTCCTCGTTCTGAAACTTTGAATCCCTACCGGCTTGAAAGGGATCCCATCCTCGTCGCCACTGTGATAACTTTGCACTTTATATAACTGTTAATATATCAATAACAGCAACAGACGGCGGAGCCAAGTTTCACACGTGTGTAACTCTTTTTATTGCAACCCTCCGAACAACCAAAACATCACAACATCCGGGTCACGCTGTATTAAACAATGGTCACTAGGTGGCGGTGGTTAAACACATTTGTATAACCTGAGGCAACTAATCAGTTATAGTATCAATATATTACAACCGGGAAACTCGCTGGTGGAAATTCTTCTGAAAATGACGTTTGTAAATGACGTGGAAAGGGTTCCCCGTCACCAATCAGCCACGCCGTGCGTTTGGGGCACGTCATGTAAAAACAGCCATTCATACATCAACCCGGCTTTCAGCATTAACAAATAAAAGTTGAGTTTGCGCACTTAGAGAAGGTGAAGAAATTAAATTAGGATCTGACAGCCATTTCTGGCCACCATAAAAAAATTCAACTCTCTACGTTGCACGGTTTGGACAAACGTAGCAAGAGAATCTTAATATACACACACACACGTGCACAGACAAACACACACCCATAAATCACGCTTTATAAGGATTTTAGATGAGTGATTAGAATTGTCGGCTGAATGGTTAGGGCGTCAACCTCAGTCCTGGGTTCAAATCCAGGTCGGTTGGATACTCTAAATTGCTAAATTGTCTGTAGTTATCATTGTGACCGTGAATGTCTCCTTGTTTCCTGCGATCAGCTGGCCACCGATTCAGTGTATCCTCTGCTTTGTGTCCGAAAGTCAGCTGGGATAGGCTCCAGCAGCCCCCCGACCCTTTTGAAGATAACGTGGTTAAGAAAATGGATGAATGTCCTATGCATGGCACAACTACAGGACAACATCTGTAAGAAGAGGTATCCAGATGCGTTAATGAGATGGGGCTGCCATCTGAATGCGATGAACCTGCAACTGCAGGGACGGGGGCGTGTCATCTCTGATATGTACAGTACGGTGAAGGCGTTTAAAACCAAGTTGAGTGTGTGGGAGATGTGTCAGGAGCGCCCCGTTTTGTCCCTCCTGGCCTGCCGTAGAGGCAGAGCAGCTGGAGTCAATCTGTTGATGACTTCCTGAGTTAGTATTTAAACACCAATTAGTTCTATTATCATTGTCGGATCGTTCCTGCAAGCTCCTGCACAATTCCTGCATGTTCCTGGAAGTCACTGCGTGGATTCAGTAGCCATGCAGCCACGCTACCTTTTTCCTCGACATCTCTCGTTCTCCTGTTTCCGGTTTGGTATCGCTTATGTTTCACATGTCCCCGTTGTTTTGTAAGATCCCTTCTGAGTTATTAAAGATGTTGCTTTGAAGCTAATACCTTGTCAAATCCTACTTCCCCGCGCCTGGGTCCAAATCGTAACAAGATGCAGATGCGGGAAGAAAACTTCAGCCATTTTCCCTGCTGCCGGACCATGAAAGAGAAGGTCTCTACCGCTGTGTTCCCGAGTGCACAGCTTGCTGATAGTCAACACACTTGCCGTCGACGTCCGACGCCAATTTGCTGACTTTGAAGCCCAAAAGAGCAAATTTGAACTTCTCAGTAATCCTTTTGCAGGTGACGTGGAAAGCACACCATCAGACCTACAAATGGAGTTGATTGCGTTCCAGTACAATGACACACTGAAGGAAAAATATGAGAGAGTGGGTGTGTTTGCATGTTTCATCCCGCAGCTGCGCATCCAAGCTACAAAGATGCTTTCTATATTTGGCAGCACACACCTGTGTGAACAACTGTTTTCTTTGATGAGGCTAAAGAAAACATCACACAGGAGCCGTCTTATTGATAAGCACCTTCAGTTAATCCCGAGGATTTCTTCAGCTCAGAACCTGACCCTGAACATTGACGAACTTGCACAAAAGATGAGACATCACCAAGTATCAGGTTCATCCTCAGACAAGTGAGGATTACCGTGCATATAGTTTTAGTTTTTAATTCAGTTAAACTCTACATTTGTTTCTACAAGAGGTGATTTTTTTACTTGAAGGAAGTTATTTGATATTGATTAACATATTTTGTGTTTGAAGGACATTTATGTTTTTGCTGTTTGCCTGTTGTAAATGTTGAATGTTCCCTTGAAATACTGACAGAGCCATAAGACAATATTGCTTTATTCATTTAATGCAGAGGACATGTGATTTTTATTTCAATGAGGTTTTTTTGTCTGTCTGTTGAAAACTGTTTTCACTTGAGGTTTCTGACAGAGGCATAAAAATACTGAATTATTCATTTAATCATAAAAAAGTATACACTGTTAGTTTCAATAAACTGTATAATCATTTCAACATGTTTGAATAAACATTGAATCAGCCCTTGGCTAGCAAATTTGTCTTTTTGTCCCTCTGTGTATTTGACTTTGACATCCCTGCACTAAAAGATCTGAGTGAATTCCCCTTTTTAAAAAGAAATCCCTCTTAAATACCTCTGCACAAACATGAGCCTTATTGAAAATTTCCTTGTCCCGTTTTAACTCTCTCCTCATTTAAGGATAGCATGTAATTATTTTCTTACTTGATATAAAGGAGTTTCCCCATTTTATGTAAATGTTATGAAAATGTTGCAAAAGTGCAAAACTTATAGACTTAGGTTAAATAGGTTAAGGTCATCCAACTTTTTTTTTTTTAATCGCTACCTGAGGTAAATTTGCATCATTTCTTTTTGTGAGGGTGAAAATAGTCTCTTTGCCAATGGTTCATGTCTTCACTTGATTATTTTATGTATTTCATATTGCACAACAAGTTATGCTTTGGAGGCAGATTTATAAAAATAAAGATGGCTTTCAAAATTTCTGCAGGTTTTATTATTCATTACTTTTCATAATGTAAGGAGGGAGTTGTCTTTTCTTTATTGCACAACAGAACAACAAAACTACTTTTTAAAATCATATTTAATTTTCGGTTTTATTTTGAAGGTAACATAGTTACTTTCATAATTGAATAATGGGGAATGTAATTTATTTACTTATTCACAGAAGTTTTAATTTTAAAATTTGAAAGAAAAAATATGATAGTTTTTGATAAACTGATTTTTATTTTTTTTATTTTTTAGCGTGATGACAAGTTTTGTCACATCGCCCAGTTCTAGCTGGTATCTTGGACATACTTTACTTCCTAATAAATTTATAAGCACAAGAATGAATTTTACACATGTAATCAACTGTAACTGCAGATCTGGCCTGCTTGCGTTGTGCTGTTTTTAGTATATGCAGGCCTGACAAAAGGTCCAGACTTCAGTGAGGAAATATTATCCAGGGACAATGACATATAACATTGAAATAATACAATGTCACAGTGTAGAAATTATTAACACTTTACTGCATGTCAAAGTTCTGCTGTTTGGCAGTTTCCAATGGCTCCATAGCATCGGGGCTGACCCCACTGAATAGTGGCTGCATGAAGTGACGCCAAAACACCAGGACAAGGCGTACAGCATACAACAACGACGATGCAGCAAGTAGCACAACTAGGCAGAGGGAATACAACTCATTATGTACAAGAATTATTTGAATAAAGCATAATCATATGTTATCATTTTAATGATTATTATCTGTGTCTGGCAATAAGATCAGTATTCTTGCCTAGACTTAACCGAGCGAGGTGGAGGATAAATAATAATGT
The DNA here is from genome assembly GCF_051989625.1 of Stigmatopora argus. NCBI lineage: Eukaryota > Metazoa > Chordata > Actinopteri > Syngnathiformes > Syngnathidae > Stigmatopora > Stigmatopora argus. Next base: position 2,096,157 of record NC_135403.1, read on the forward strand.
TATTAAGTAAATATTAATACAGACTCATGTACTCGTGCTTTTAATTGGAAAATGTGTTCACCCTGATTGCACTATATGGACATAATTTGTGTCTATTGCAGTGCTAACATCTTTTATGAAAGCCCAACAAGTTTAAAATTCCATCTCAAGCTAAGACCTGTTTTTGAGGCGGATACTTATATTCATTTATTCATTCATTAATTTTTAACACCGTTTTCCTGCTCAGGGCCGTGGCGTGCTGGAAACTATCCCAGCTGACTTTGGGCCAAAGGCGTACTACATCATTGACTGGTTTCCCGTCAGTTGTAGGGAATACATAGAGAAAGACAACCATTCGCACTCACAGTCACACCATCACCAAGCGGGAATTGATCCTGAATGGAATTCTCCACCTGAGTATAATTTTTTTAATGGAAGTGGAATAAATAACAAAATATCAGATAAAGCAAGATAATGACAACAACATTTATTTACTCATTCATTCATTTTTATTTTATCATTACTCAGTAAATGGTTTAGTTGCCACCGCACAGATTTTGGAAACACACCAGACCACTTTAAAATAAAAGCAAGTAATGCTTTGGAGGCAATCACATTAACACCTGTAGGGGACTGCAGCTATGCTGCTACTTTCTTTTACTTAATGCTCTGACCATTTATGATGATTTATAAATTAATGTGAACCGTTGATAACCGATTCCTAGCTTCACATCTTGGTCCCAATCCCTGATCATAACCCTGGTCACAATCTGTTCCAGCTGCTGCCCTCTGGCAGACGCTATAGGTCCCACAAAGCACGGACAAATAGGCTTAAGGACAGTTTTTTCCCCACATCCATCAGGAATCTAAACTCGTGCTAACATAACACACATTCCCCTCTGCGGTATATGAACAGATGTTTGGTTGGTGATCTGCCTCCTACTAGCTGACTGAGGAAAGGTAAGTGGAAGACAGTGAGAGGTAAGCGCGAGGTAAGCGACCTGTATCCTCAACAGCGGAATGACAAATTACAAGTCCGTAACTTACACTTATTAGGTCTTTTGCCGATTAAACGTAGCTTATGGAGAAGCACCATCAATTTCGTCACACGCAGTTTCTGCGTGTGATGACAAGTAGGCTTTTGTGTTGTGATAATGACGACAGGGCCTATGTCCGATTATTATTATTATTATTATTATTATTATTATTATTATTATTATTATTATTATCTCTGGATTACTGGCGGATTTTTCTTTTTACTGATTGACATGATTTGCCTCCATTGTAAATAAAATCAATCCAAATATGGTTTATTTATACTCATAAGCATTCAAATTAATGTGGATTCGTGAGGGGATTCCGAATGTGAGCTGGAGTAAAGCGTTCATATGAATTTGTGAATTCCGAATGTGTAAGTTCGCATCTGGGTGACTGCGACAGTCGCGTCTGGGGGACGGCGACGGAAATCTTGGCAATACGAGTCACTAGCACGTGTAGAGAGAGAGTATAGTCTATAAAACTAATAAAATGGCATCAGTGTCCTGTACCAGTACTTAAGCTCTGAAAGTGTGATTGTGTTGCGTGTATGGACAGGTGTTTGTGTAGCAACCGTCAGTAGGAGGAGAGGCAAAAAAAACCTCGCCGCGTGTGGTGGAAGCTATAAAATGGGAAGATTTTAAGCCTGTTCCAATAAGGTACAGTCAATATAGGTGAAACATATTGTCTCCAAAATCGGTAAATCCAACAATAAAGCTGCTAATGATAATGACCTTGAACAACTAGTCGTGTAAGGTTTGAAAATTTGTTGAGAAACAATCTGTCTCTCGTGTGCTTTTGTTGCTCTCACAACTGGGCCTTGGACCTTTCCCCCTATCATTATTGTTGTTTTTTGCCTCAAGCTAAAGTCTGTGTATTATGGTAAAAAGTATGGAAAATTACTGAGTGAGCAAGTAAAATGTACGATGGAAAATCATATCCATCAATAAATGTAACAATACTTTACTTTGGGGGGGTGTTGCGAATCACATCTTAAATCTGGAGAAGCATTTGGGATTTTATGTATCAAACAAACATGAACACGGTAAAGCAGAATTGTGATTCATTTAAACAATTAAGCAAATAGTAACTGTTTCGGATAAATTAACTGATTTTAGGATAGGCATAATTTCCCTAGGGCGGGGGAGACTTGCGTCTTCAGTGCATGGAAGGCATTCCCTGTTCTGCCCTGGTGAGGTGACATGTACTTTGTCATATTGATGACTATTAGAATATTTATGGCTGCATCAGCATTGAGTTAATATCAGCTAGGTGAGCTTCCTTTCCACTACTTTGAAGGTATGCGAGTTAAGAAAATTTGGGATTAATTTGGGACTTGTCATTGCAATTAAAAAGTTTTAATTAGAGTACAAATGTAACGATTGACAAGGACAATCATAGAAAGCGGGAAATTGATAATTTTCCAAGCTCCAAAATCTTTAATTAAGAAACAAATTACTATTGTCGTTTTTTAAGATTGATAAACTGTTGTGGTTCATAGGTTCTAAATTAAATTGGGAATGTGTCTTCCATTTATAAAATGATCTTTGAGGAGAATTTGGAAATTAGCTCTACATTGCAATAGACGCCCGAGATTGAACAGGCCTTTCGTGGCATAAAATAGGTATTAGTGTCTAGCAGCAGTTCTCAACCTGTTTCTCACTGTGGACACGTAAAGCTCTTTCGATTTTCTTGAGGACTGGCTAATGGGAAGGACGACAACTTAAGACAAAATTGTATGGGGCTGGGGTCAGTGCATGAATGACGTCCGCGCCGGCAAAAAAACCCAAGTCCCAGCCATAACTGATAAACTGAGAGCAGTACCAGAGGTATGTAACTTAATGCAAAACGAGGAGGTTAAAATTTATACAGACGGTTAAGATGTGGAGTGTTCTAACAAATCTTTAATAACTTAGCCACGAGGGGATTCAAGAAAATAACAAGGACTTAGAAATAGATAACAGAATCAAACCTGACATGGAAGACAGGTGGAAAGGAGGAACATGGAGCATGGCAACGTGGCATGAGGCAAACAAGGCAAGCGATCTGGACAATGACTCACAAACGCACAGGGTTTAAATAGACACACAAGAGCTGATTACCAAGTACACATAGCTGGTTACCAGAGGAAGGGAAGTCCAGAGGGACACAATAGGCGAAAAGAAAACAAACCAAAACATCAAACTCTAACAGAGTGTTTTCATTTTTGTCCATTATTGCATTATTGGGAAACAGAGGGCTAATCACATCAACTGGCAAGAGTTCACGCAATGCCGAGTTACTGCGAGGACTAATGGCTGCACTTGGACTGCCTAAACAAATTGCTATTTGTAAATGTGTGGTGCACTCGTCTAATAATTTAAATACACCTATTTTCCTTCGGGAAGGATTTCCAGTGGACTAGTGGTTAGCGCATTCACCTCATGGTTCTGAGGTCGACGGTTGAATCCTAGGTGGGAGTATACGTGGTGCCTCTGGAAATTTGGGGTTTTTCTCTGGTTTCTTCCCACAACCCAAAATTATGTATGCTAGGCTGGTTGAACACTCTAGTTTGCTCTGGTATGAATGTGAGCGTGGAATGGTTATGCGTCTCCTTGTGTTTTTGATTGGCTGGCCACCGATATATAATGGAACAATTTGATCAGATATCAAGGTGGAAAAGTTTTATGATTTCTTAAACAGTAAAAGTGTTGCGAAAGTCCCACAGTACAATACTACCTCGCACAAATTGGGAAGATTTGTGTGGGGCATTTGAAAGTCAGATGTTGGCATATGTTTACAACTTTTTGTTTAAAGACTTAATTCTTATTTGGTATTTGGAATTTGGAATCAATTTCTAAATAATAATAATCAATACGCCCTTTTTGGTGATGGCAGTGACAAATTATGGCAGAGATATGTATTTTATCAAATGAAATTTTAATGAAAGTGCAGCAGCAAATTCCAAATTTGAATCTTAAGGTGTGGACGAACAGAAGAGCTGCTCTGTGAAATGGGGATTATGACAGCATGGAGGGAAAACCAAATTTGTGATTGGCCATTGTGTTCACCCGTCATTTCTTCGCCCCTGGTGTATCCCCTCCTCGCTCCCTCTTGTTTTACCCAGGTGTTCCTACTTTGTAATCAACCCTTGTCTGTCTATTTAGTCTTTGTGGGATCGTCTGCCTTGTTTGCTTCATGCCACGTAGCCATGCTGTGGTTCAGTTCCTCGTTTCCCCATGTCTTCCATATCAGGTTTGAATTTGCTATTTATTTTAGTCCTTGTTATTTTCTTGAATCCCCTCCTGCCTCAGTAATTAATGTTTTGTTAGATCACTTCATAAACTCGTCCCTTGACTGCTTCCCTGCATTTCGTTCCAACTACGTTCCACGCTCGACGCCACACCTAATGTAACAGGTAGGAACCATGTTAATGTTAATGGGTTCCGCAGTGTGGTTAAGAGGGAGACACACGGGAAGTGAATGCTTGTCCCTTCTGGAGATGCATGTGTGTTGGTTGTTCCGAGAGATCGGTGTGCTGCACATAAATAAAAAATATTTTTTCTCGTCCCCACTGACTTGTCATTACCTTAACGTCGTGGTGGGGTTTGTGTGTCCAAATGATACTTGGAGCTATGTTGTCTGGGGCCTTGTGCCCCTGGTAGGGTCACCCATGGCGAACTGGTCTGAGGTGAGGGACCAGACAAAGCATGACTCAGAAGACCTCTTATGGTGAAAAACATGATTGGAAAATGTCTTTCCTCGCCCGGACGCAGGTCACCGGGGGCCCACTCGGAGCCAGGCCCGGAGGACGGGCGCGATGGCAACACCCATGGGGCCCGGCTGGGCACAGCCCGAAGAGGCAACGTGGGTCCCCCTCACATGGGCTCACCACCTGTGAGAGGAGCCAAAGTGGTCGGGTGCGCCGACAGTTGGGCGGCAGCCAAAGGAGGGATCCTTGGCGGTCCGATCCCCGGCTGCAGAAACTAGCTCTTGGGACGTGGAATGTCACCTCTCTGGTTGGGAAAGAACCTGAGCTAGTGCGTGAGGTTGAGAAATTCCGGCTCGACATAGTCAGGTTCACCTCTACGCACAGCTTGGGTTCCTGTACCACTCCTCTCATGGGGGTTGGACACTTCCACCCTGGAGTTGCCCGCAGTGAGAGGCGCCGAGCGGGTGCGGAAATACTTTTTGCCCCCGGCTCGGTGCCGGTATTTTGGGGTTTACCCCGGTGGACGAGAGGGTAGCATCCCTCCGTCTTCGGGTGGGGGGACGGGACCTGACTGTTGGTTTTGCGTATGCACCAAACAGCAGTTCAGAGTACCCACCCTTTTTGGAGTCCTTGGAGAGAGTGCTGGAGAGGGCCCCTTCGGGGGACTCCCTCGTTCTGCTGGGGGACTTCAATGCTCATGTGGGCAATGACAGTGAGACCTGGAGGATTGGGAAGAACGGACCCCCCGATCTGAACCTGAGTGATGTTCTATTGTTGGATTGCTGCGCTTTTCGTGGATTGACAATACTGAACACCATGTTCAAACATAAGGGTGTCCATATGTTCACTTGGCACCAGGACACCGTATGCCGCAGTTCGATGATCGACTTTGTGGTTGTGTCATCGGACCTGCAGTTGCATGTCTTGGAAACTTGGGTGAAGAGAGGGGCAGAGCTGTCAACCGATCACCAACTGGTGGTGAGTTGGCTCCGATGTTAGGGACAGATGCTAGTCCGGCCTGGGAGAACCAAACGTTTCATGAGGGTCTGCTGGGAACACCTGGCGGAGTACCCTGTCAGAAGGAGTTTCAATTGCCACCTCCGACAGAGCTTCTCTCATGTCCGGGATGAGGCGGGGGACATTGAGTCCAAGCGGACCATGTTCCGCGCTTCTATTGATGAGGCGGCAGACCGGAGCTGCGGCCACAAAGTTGTTGGTGCCTGTCATGGCGGCAACCCCAGAACCTGCTGGTGGTCACCGGTGGTAAGGGTACTCGGATGATTCGCCGAAAGACGTTTCGCCAACGGACAGGTCGCCGAATGAACGTTTGGCCGAAATGGGATTCGCGCGCTCGCGTGTGGATCGAGGATCGTGTGTGTTTTTCAACCTCGGCCCGCGGGCCATATACGGCCCATTACAGATAACATTCATTTAGGAATAACAAGGGCATGTACTGCCCCCCGCTGGACATATTTCTAAATACAAGTACGTACTACACTACAATGTGCTGCCAATTTTTATATTTTTTATTTTATCCTTGTGTTTAAAGTAGTAGCCATTTGGAGATCACGCAGAACAGTACGTGACAGAAGAAATTGAGAAAATAAAGTAGTAGTAACAGTAAGTACTACTGTAATGAAATTGTAAATCCAGAAATCCTACTCCAGAAAACTTACACCAGCAGAGAAAACATTGAGATTAATCTTTGAATTAAGGTTCTCAACAAATCATTTTGAATATATATTTCCTAAAATATGGCAAATGGCTACTACTTTAAACTCAAGGATAAAATAAAACATATAAAACATTGGCAGCACTACGTACTTGTATTTAGAAATATATCCAGCGGGGGGCAGTACATTTTGAGATGAAGATTTAAAGTGGAAGTAGAAAGCGGTCTTGTTGTTCTTGTTGTCTTTTTTTCTCTAACATATCATAAATTTCATCCAACGTATATTAATTGTAATTTCTTGTAAACTGTGTGTGAGTGAAAAAAAATTAAAATGTTTATTTATTATTTTATTAAACAAATAAAAGTGGGGATGTTTCGATTGGATGTTTACACCGGACATCCGGGTTGGCTAGGTGAGCCAAGGGGAAGGTGACGGCGACGCGGTCCATGTTTTTCTATCCCCTTATGGAAAGTTAGAGAAAAGACCTTGCTGGGAATACCACGCACTAATAATTCTGTTGAAGGTTGGCACCGCGCATTTCAATGTAGAGTGTCAGTTGTCCATCCAAATGTATCTCGTCTGATAAGCAAACTCAAATTAGAGCAAAGTGATTGGGAAATACGACTACAACAGGCTTATGGCGGTATTATGCCCAGACAGGCCAAAAAGTCATACGCAGCTGTTAATGAACGGTTAAAAAAGCTCACGGATGACTATGAAAACCCAGATCGATTTCCAAACAAACTACAGTAGCTAGAAGCCATTGCGCTTAATTTGTAAGTTTTACTGTTTTAATAAAAACTGCCACTGCCATCTGTGAATTCCCTTTGTACATAATTTGTAAATTTGTATTGTATTTGTAATTTTTGTACATAGTTTGTATTGTATTTGTAATTTTTGTACAAAATTTGTATGTTTTTACTGCTTTAATAAAAACACCATCTGTGAATTTGCTTTGTCTTCTTTTTAATAAAATATTTTTTTGAATGGCAGCTTATTGATAATGTGTTTAATATTAAAAAGCAAGTAAAATGATTATCTTTGTACTGGCTCTTGACTAATTAATTTGAACCATGTCTATTTACTCCCAAATGACCCATTATTAAACTTGCATCCAGAGGATGGAACTCTTTGCCTGACGGATTTGACGGTGAGCAGTGTTCAGTGAATTTGTTTTGTCAGCACATTGTAGTGTAGTACGTACTTGTATTTAGAAGTATGTCCAGTGGGGGGCAGTACATGCCCGTGTTATTCCTAAATGAATGTTATCTGTAACGGGCCGTATATGGCCCGCGGGCCGAGGTTGAAAAACATGTACACACACGATCTGGGGGTGGGGAGAGCGCTCAAATCCCGTTTCGGCAAAACGTCCGTTCGGCCAAATGTCCATTCGGCGACCTGTCCGTCGGCCTAACGTCCGTCGGCGAAACGTCTTTCGGCGAATCATCCAGTCACGGGCGGTAAGGGATGCCGTGGGGACTCCAGAGGCAGCTGATGGGTACCGAGTGGCCAAGCGGCACGCAGCTCTGGTCATCTGAGGCAAAAACCCAGGCCTGGGAGGAGTTCGGTGAAGCCATGGAGAATGACTTCCAGGTGACTTCAAGGAAATTTTGATGCACCATCTGACCTCTCAGAAGGGGGAAGCAGTGCACCATTAACACAGTGTATAGTGGGGATAGGGCGCTGCTGAACTCGAAACGGAATGTTGTGAATTGGTGGGCCGAATACTTTGAAGACCTCCTCAATTCCACCGACACCTTCCCATGAGGAAGCAGAGCCGGGGGACTCTGGGGCAGACTCTCTTATCTCTAGGGTTGAAGTCACCAAGGTGGTTAAAAAGCTCCTCGATGGCAAGGTCCCGGGGGTGGATGAGATCCACCTGGAGATTCTAAAGGCTCTGGATGTTGTGGGGCTGTCTTGGTTGACATCAGGGACAGTGTCTCTGGATTTGCAGACCGGGGAGGTGGTTCCCGTTTTTAAAAAGGGGGACCAGAGGGTGTGTTCCAATTACCAGGGAATCACACTCCTCAGCCTCCCCGGGAAGGTCTATTCTGGGGTATACAAGAGGAGGAGCCGCCGGGAGGTTGAATCCTGGATTCCGGACGAGCAGTGTGGTTTTTGTCCTGGCCGTGGAACAGTGGATCAGCTCTACACCCTCAGCAGGGTCCTCGGGGGTTCATTGGAATCCACCCAACCAATATTCATGTGCTTTTTGGACTTGGAGAAGGCGTTTGACCATTTCCCCCAGGCAGTCTTGTGAGGGGTACTCCGGGAGTATGGTGTTCCGGAACCCTGTTACGTGGGGTCCGGTCCCTTTATGACTGGTGTCAGAGTCTGGTCCGCGTAAGTTGGATCTGTTTCCAGTGGGGGTTGGAATCTACCTGGCCTGCCCTATGTCACCGATTCTTTTCATCACTTTTATGGACAGAATATCCAGGCGAAGCTGTGGCGTTGAGGGACTCCAGTTTGGTGGCCTAAGTATTGCATCCCTGCTTTTTGCATATGATGTGGTTCTGTTGGTTTCATCAGGCCGTGATCTCCAACTCTTGCTGGAACGATTTGTAACCGAGTGTGAAGCGGTCGGGATGAGACTCAGCACCTCCAAATCTGAGACCATGGTCCACAGCCTGAAAAAGGTGGAATGTCCTCTCCGGGTCAGGGACCAGGTCCTTCCCCAGGTGGTGGAGTTTAAGTATCTTGGGGCCTTGCTCACGAGTGAGGGGAAAAATGGAGAGAGAGATCGACAGGTGGATTGGTGCAGCATCTGCAATGATGCGGACTATGCACCGGTTCGTCGTAGTGAAGAAGGAGCCGAGCCTAAAGGCAAAGCTCTCTATTTACCGGTCGGTCTACGTTCCTACCCTCATTTATGGACACGAGCTGTGGGTTGTAACCGAAAGAACAAGATACAAGCGGCTGAAATTTCTTTCTTTCGCAGGATGTCTGGACTCTCCCTTAGAGATAAGGTGAGAAGCGCGGGCATCTGGGAAGGGTTTGGAGTAGGGCCGATGTTCCTCCGGATCGAGAGGAGCCAGATGAGTTGGCTTGGGCATCTGATAAGGATGCCCCCTGGACGCCTCTCTTGGGAGGTGTTCCGGGCACGTCCCACCGGGAGGAGGCCACAGGGCTGACCTCGGACACGCTGGGGAGACTATGTCGCTGGCCCGGGAACGCCTTGGGAAACTCTCGGAAGAGCATGATTAAGTGGCTGGGGAGAGGGAAGTCTGGGCTTCCCTGCTGAAGCTGCTGTCCCCGCGACCCGACTTTGGATAAAGCGGAAGAAAATTAGATGAGATGAGAATTTTTCTCGTGTGAACTAAAAGACCCCGCCTCGACTCCCAGGAATAAAAAAAATGAACCAGCACGTGAATACGTGAACCTGGCATGACGATAGGATGACAACACACTGCATGGGGCCACTCAGAAGGAGACTCCACCAGGAGATTGATGACAACATGGTCGGAGTCATTGAATTTGGCAATCGTCCTGACAGTGTGATGTCCCTTTACAACAGCATCTTTGTACAAGAAAAGAAACGGCAGTCGCCATATTTCTAGTGCGCAAAAAACCTCTCACAGGAAGAAGCTCCTCCTGTTGCCCCTGCGGCACCCCGTTAAGATTCCATCAAAAATCTAATACCTCCCGAATCTGACGAAGAGCACTTGGACTAAAGCTCCCAGGAACCCTTATTTTTAATTATAAAAATCAAGCGGGGCTGAACTATTTTTACTGTAAGTAAAGTACTTATAGTATTTACATTTTTTATGTATAGGTTATATTTAGACATTAACACATTACAGTCTTTTCATTTGCCCACTAAACAAACAGGAGCCAGGACGCGTGAATGTACTGGGAACCTGCCCTGAGCACTGCACTTGCGACATCTGCCCTCCACGACGGACGCTCCAAGAGGCTTCCTGACGCTTTGGTCCTCATCTGTTTTGACTATTTTGGACGTGTTTTGGTACACATGTACTCGACTCAACTCACATGCACACACAGAGAAACACGCTCAGACGTCTCAATTGTGAAATACACCCATCCCTTCAGAGTTGAGACGTTCATGTAATCAGGGCCACGGAATGTAATAAAGCAACAGAAAATACGTTCTCCTAGCAGGTGACATTTTCAAAAGATTGTCTTTTCCTCTTTGTGTGTGAATTTGGCAATGTCAAATGATATGACGCCTTTTTAAAATCTTGAAATGGTCTGGGCATTATTTTTCGAGCTCGCGTGTCATCAAGTTATTTTCATACATAACTCTGAATGTTTTCTCTTTTTCTGGTGATGGCTCTCCAGAGACATGAGCTTCCTTCGTCTTAATAAAATCTAATCTAATCTCATCTCATTTTCTGAACCGCATTTATCCTCATTAGGGTCGCGGGGGTGCTGGAGCCAATCCCAGCTGTCTCCGGGCCAGAGGCAGTGGACACCCTAAATCGGTGGCCAGCCGATCGCAGGGCACAAGGAGACGGACAACCACGCACACTCACACCAATACCTAGGGGCAACTTAGAGTGTACAATCAGCCTACCATGCATGTTTTTGGAATGTGGGAGGAAACTGGAGTACCCACGCAGGCCCGGGGAGAACATGCAAACTCCACACAGGTGGTAAGTGACCTGGATTTGTACCCAGGACCTCAGAACTGTGACGGTTTAATGAGATGCCATACGTATTTTTGCAATGACTCATGTTTTTTTTTATGTTTTGTTTTCTCGCCCTGCAAATAGCCCGTCCAGTCTTTAAGTTCTATTTCATTTATAATTGTTTTATTTTTGCATTTTATATAATTTTTCAGGTCTGAAGGAAAAATATTTGGCGGCCAACCATGCAACATGCTGTCAGGGTGACGTTGGAGTTGCATCCCATCCCAGCTCAATGCAGAGAAAAGTCTGACTACACAGGTAATGGATCCCAACTCGCACGGTATACAAACATTCACTAGAATTCCTAATTGACACTCATTTAAAAATGACTTTCATTCATTCATTTTCCGTACTAGTTACGCATTCAACCGAGGGTACTAGGCATGGAACACCCTAAATTGGTCACCAGCCAATTGCAACGCACAAGGAAAAAACAATCACGCTCACAGTCATACCGAGCAAATCTTAATTACTTTTTCTTTGTAAAAATATATATTGTCTCACCAATAAAGATGCCACTACGGCTGGGTGATTCAGTATTGTAGTTTTTATCAAAGTTTCCTGCCAGCGCCCAGATCACAACTGGGTAGTCAACAAAAACATAGCGCATGTGCTTGTCCAGTATTACATTTTGAAAGAAAAACCTACAAGAAAGAATATTTTTAAGAAGAGGGGATTTTTTAGCAATCTTTATACATCTTATACATATTATATATATTATATATGTATATATATATATATATATATATATATATATATATATATATATATATATATATATATATATATATATATATATATATATATATATATATCAGTGGCGGGCGGTGCATTTTCTGGTAGCGCCTTCAACGTATCAATCCAACCCTCAAAAACTATTTTATGGCTATAAAACCTCTACTGCAGCTACAGCTGCGACACATAAAAAATAATCAATAAATTAATGCACAAAAATGGGGGAAAATCCACTTCCTGGCAGCATTTCATGATTAAATACAAATACTGGAGCTTTTCAGACATTAAAACCAGGCCAGGGGGTGATTTTCCCGGGAAAAGACAGCGATGAACGTCGATACGTCGATACGTCGATACGTCGATACGTCCATACGTGAAATGACAAAAATGCACAAAAATACTAAAATTAGGTAAAATCCACTTCCTAGCATCATTTATTGATTGAATACAAATACTGGAGCTTTTGAGACATTACAACCAGGCCAGGGGGGTGATTTTTCCCGGGAAAAGACAGCGATGGAAGTCAATGGTGAAACGCCAAAAATTAAACTGGGGTAAAATCCACTTCCTAGCAGCATTTTGTGATTAAATACAAACACTGGAGCTTAAATACAAACACTGGAGCTTTTCAGATATCAGAACTTGGCCCACAATTGAAATATTATTTAGGAATATAGCCATATTTGTAATTTTACTCACCAAAAATCATTTTTACACAATATCCATCCTCCTTTCTTTCTTCCTTCTTTCCTATCGCCATCGAAGCTAATGATGAAAGTCGAGCCTGTCCTGTCATATTTCCGGCATAGTCCGTTTTGAAAATGGCATTAAATCAACACAACAACATACTATTTGCTTGTGGAGCTAAGTTAGCGCAATGAAAGTGCCCCACACACCATTTTCCCGGCTGTAACAGGCTTGCTAGCTTCGGACTTGACCGCCCTTTCTTAATGATGTCCATTTTTTTCCTGAAAAAGTCCGTCTAGAAAATAGCTTTATGAGCAAACAGAATATATATGTTTTTGCTTCTGTCGGCCATAGTGGGTGGAGTTTGCGATCTCGGCTGCCTCGGTACTGCGTTGGCCCGCCTGCTAGCCAATCATAGTTTGTGAAAGCAATGACATGTGCCAGCCAGCAAAATGCTAACGCCTATGAAAAATCAGGGTTGCCAACTCGAAATCGGATTGGTTAAAAGCAACAGTCTAGTTTAATGCAGCAGAGCCCGCAAGAACTGATTGTGCAGGCTTTGAGGCAGATCTGATCTGGCAACAAATAATGGCTGAAATGTGATTGGTTAAATGCTTCAATATGAAAACACACATCTGGAAGCAGTGCAACCAGGGGGAAAAGCAATAAAAGGAAGCTAACAGACCATTTGGAATAAGTACGTATTGATGGACAAAATATAATATGATTCAGATATTTCTTAGGCCAGCAGATAAGGCCTTGAAGGCCCTGACGGCCCGCCACTGATATATATATAGCGCCTTCAACGGGTAAAATCCACGTCCTAGCAGCATTTAATGATTAAATACAAATACTGGAGCTTTTCAGACATTACAATTGGGCTGGAGGGTGATTTTTCCGGGAAAAGACAGCGATGGACGTCAATGACGAAACGGCAAAAATTGCACTAAAATGGGGTAAAATTCATTTCCTAGCAGCATTTAGTGATTAAATACAAACACTGGAGCTTTTCAGATATCAGACCCGGGCCCACAATTGAAATATTATTTAGGAATATAGCCATATTTTACTCACCAAAAATCCTTTTTTGCTGTACACAATATCCATCCTCCTTTCTTTCTTTCTTCTTTTCTATCGCCATCGAAGCTAATGCTGAAAGTCGAGCCTATCCTGTCGTATTTCTGGCATAGTCCGTCTTGAAAATGGCTTTAAATCAACACAACAATATATTTGCTTGTGCAGCTTGCTACAGATACAGTTTGGTAGCTCTGGCTAATCACTAGCCAATCATAGTTGGTGAAAGTGATGACGTATCCCTACGCCTGCGAGAAGGCAATGACGTATCCCTACGCCTGCGACAAGGCATTGTGGTGTTGCCAACTCGAAATCTGATCGGTTAAAGCAACAGTCTTATCGACGCTTGTTTAATGCAGCAGAGCCAGCAGAACTGATTGTGAAGGCCTTGAGGCATATTTCTGCCCCTGGAAACAAATAATGGCTGATATGTGATTGGTTAAATGCTTCAATATGAAAACACACATCTGGAAGCAGTGCAACCAGGGGGAAAAGCAATGAAAGGAAGCTAACAGACAATTTGGAATTATTTAATAAGTATTGATGGACAAAATATAATATATGATTCAGATATTTCTTAGGCCAGCAGAGAAGGCCTTGAAGGCTCTGACGGCCCGCCACTGACTGATATATATATATATATATATATATATATATATATATATATATATATATATATATATATATATATACAGCGGTGCCAACCTCCGTCGACCCCATTTCCGGAGTACCCTTGTCCCATTTCCGGAGTATTTCTGGAGTGAATGCGATTCACGCAAAGGCGATATGTAAAAAAAAAAAATTGTAGGGCAATTTAAATCAAACGTTATTATCATGTTTTTACATTAATTGAAATATTGTGGTTTTGCTAACTATTGAAAAAGTACAGTACAATACAGTACTTTTTGCAACGCGCTCGTAACATAACATAAACAAATTTAAATGAACTTGGATTACGATGCAAACACACTAAAAAATAAATTTAATCTAACCTCACACTAAACTTAATTCTAATTTTGTTTTAAATGTTGATACCTTTCTTCTCCCAGGTTGGCTCTATTTGCCCCGCCTCCTACCTGACTTTCAGATGCAACCTATCGTGGGTTGTTTGCTTTTGTATTCCCTTCATAATATTCCGAAAATGATGCACCCAAATGTCCTCAAAATAGGATAATGCACGACCACTTGCCAACGAGAAGTAGTATATACGCCATTCGCACTGACTAACGGGAAAAAAAACACAGAAAAAATGCATATGTCGAGGTACCAGTGTGTATATATATATATATATATATATATATATATATATATATATATATATATATATATATATACAGACGCTCCCCTACTTACGAACATTCAACTTACGAACAACGGTACATACGAACATGTCTGGAAATTGCATTTAAGTCCAAAAATGTTCGCAAGTCCAATTTTGTATTTCGCCCCTTTTTCGGAGTAGTACTTCTTTCCGCCGCTAATACCGACGCCTGGCGCTGTGAGAGCTTAGCTCACCCAGCATCTACCTTCTTCTTCGTTGCAATGCGGAAGTGCGTGAATGTATCTCCAGTGTGCAAAGAACCTTTTTCATTTGTATCATTAAATATCTCATGCATCCAATATTGAATATGGTTGGTAAAAAGCTAAAGGCTTCTATTGAGGGAGTTGCAAGGAAGAGGCAAGCCATTTCATTTGAAACGAGTGGCAATAATAACGAAGCTTGATGCGCGTGAGAGTGGTGAGCGTTGCACATTCAGTACCATTTATAAACAAAAAGATCGAGCAGCAGGACCCAAATATTGAACGTTGCACAAAGTTTGCAAATCAATTGAATGATGCCATACAGTGCTACCTCATCATTTATGATGAAAAAAAGAAGAAAACTGCAATCGTCATTAGGTCGCTTCTTTTGGCCAGTTTCTAATACATAAATCTCTCTCTACAGTACTGTACATATTCTCTCCATTTTATTAAATGTTTTTTTTCAGTACAAACCAATGCGTGTTACTTATACAAGCCTTAAACATACAAATGCACTTGTATAAACCTTCAATATACTTATATCGGCCTTAAACATAAATTATAATACAAAATATAGCACTGAACCAACTTACAAACAAATTCAACTTATGAACAATCGCTCGGAACCAATTGCGTTCGTAAGTAGGGGAGCGTCTGTATATATATATACACATACATACATACATATATATATATATATATATATATATATATACAGTAATCCCTCGAATATCACAGCTTCAACTTTTGCAGATTGACTACATCGTGGATTTTTTTCTGCTATTTAAAAAAACATCACAACCGGAAGGCACCGCTTCTTCTGTGCTGAAATAGTTGGTTCTGAGCACCAAAGACGAAGAAAATATACCACAGAAAAAGAAAGGGCCCGCCGAAAACTATGAATAGCTGCCAAACACGCTGCATGGTCTTTTCTTGTTTCCAGCGGGTTGCATTTCGCATTGTGTACGGAGAAAGAATACCATACTATGAGTGAATTCCAAATTTGTTTGGATTTTACATCTATTGAAAATGCCTCCCAGGCATCCAGAATCATCAAATCAAATGAGGTGAAAAACACGACAGATGATGACTGTGACTGTATGCTGATGTAGCACACCATTACGACATCAACGAATCTACTGTGCGTTACATACAAAAGGAAGAGGCCAACATTCGAAAGACAGCCACAATATCCTTTTCGAAGGATACCAGACAAGTGGTAACCATGAGGAATATATTACAGTCATATCTTGAGATACGAGTTACAATATCCTTTACTAAGGACACCAAGCGAGTGGTAACCATGAGGAATATAATACAGTCATACCGTGAGATACGAGCTTAATGCGTTCCGGGACTGAGCTTGTATGTCGATTTACTCATATCTCAAATCCACGTTTCCCAGAGAAATGAACTAAATACAAATTAATTTGTTCCCACCCTCTGGAGAAAACACCAAAAACAGGATATTACATTGGAAAAACATATTTTAATTGGTTGTAATTCACCATCTAATAACAGAGTAACAAATGTAGTTATGATGTTTAATAATAAAATGAGGCATTATTTAATACAATGGGGAGTTCACGGATGAGAGAGAGACTTGACGGATGCGCTTGTAACGTAACATAAACTTTAAATTTAATTTATATGCACATAGATTCCTATACGCACACTTAAAAAGTTTTAATCTTACTAAATTTAAACCTTCTTGCTCATTAAACAAGGCAAAGAAGTTAATGTATTCCACCCCGGCTTTCGAGGCGAACTTCCTACTTCTCCATACGTATTGGCGAGCCAGCTCAGTCAGGCTTACACTACTTGTGTTTTTTTATTATTTCGTGCTTAATATCGATTGACATCATACGCCTTTTCTTCGCACTACCCTTCATTGCACCGGCTTTCTTTGGACCAATTGTGTTTCCCTTAATTCTGCATTGACTAACGCAAAAAAAACTATGGAAAAAATGCAACGCTCTGCCCAGTGCTCGTAGAGATCTTTGCACGAGGGAGTTGCAGTGAGAAAAAAAATCATAAGCAGACTCTCGCGGCTACCTTGGCTGTCTCGTATGCTTGTATCTCAAAATTCGTCTCGTATCTCAAGGTAAATATTTGGTCGGAATTTTACTCGTATCTCAAATTCCTTGTATGTCGGGACAGTCGTATGTCAAGGTATTACTATAATTGTCAAGATGGAGAATGCCCTATCAGTCCAGGTCTCAGAATGTAGGGCAAAAATCATTTCTCTGGATACAACCATGTTTTGAACCAAGGCCAAAATATTGTACAATAGCTTAGCTCCTGATGAAGAGCATAAATGCGAGCCTCAGCCAAGTACCAGTGCCGCGAGAGAGCTTCGTGATTTTGTTGCAAGTAAGGGCTGGTTTCAAGAAGAGAAATGGTTTACAAAGTGCTTCGCTGCATGGAGAAGCCTCATCTGCAGACCAAGAGGCAGCAAAAAGTTACGTCGAGGAAGTGTTTTCTAAAATAATTAGACAGAATGTTTATCTTCCAGAGCAAGTTTATAACATGGACAAGCTGGCCTTTTCTGGAAACGGATGCTTCATGGTTTGACCGTCTCCAGGCTTTGAAAAAGAAGAACAAAGCATTGCTGCCTGTGTACTGGATGAGCAACAGGCAAGCTTGGATCATGAAAGCTCTCACTTAGGTCTGGTTTATGAACTGCTTCACCCCAAGAACAAAGCATTGCTGCCTGTGTACTGGATGAGCAACAAGCAAGCTTGGATCATGAAAGCTCTCACTTAGGTCTGGTTTATGAACTGCTTCACCCCAAACGTGAAACTCTACCTTGCCAAAAGAGGGCTGCCCTTCAAGGCCCTCCTCCTATTGGACTGTTCCGGAGGACATGCCACCGACCTCCATTACGACGGTGTTCAAGTGGAGTTCCTGCCCCCCAACACCACTGCACTGATACAACCTATGGATCAGGGGTTTATTCATGGATTCAAGGCCGTGTACATAGTTTCCACAATCCAGGGACATTTTTTATCAATTGACCAGGGCAATCAGAACAGCAGCATCAAAGACTATTGGCACAAATACAACAATGCCACATGTCTGACAAACATCCAGAATGCGATTAAGAACATGAAGGAGAATACCATAATTTCCAGCTGGAAAAGTTTGTGGCCCCAAAAAAAGCACTGAGGACTTTAAGGGGTTTACCCCTGAGGAGATTCAGGACTCCACTGTTGATGAGGCAGTGTAGTTGGCTCGGTCGGTAGCCACCAAAGGATTTTCGGACATGAGAGCGGAGGAAGTTAACACACTGCTCGAGAGCCACTCAACATTCCCAACTGATCAAGAACTCATCAAAATGATGCAGTCAACAAGTGAGGAATAAGAGGCAGCGGGCGAGGATGAAGAACGTGGTCTTTCATTTAAAATATCTCCAGCAAATCTTCGATAAGGCACGAAAGATCGACTCGCGGGTCCAAAGAGGCATTTATACTTTTGCTTTCTTCTTCTGTGGTATGGTTAGAACCAATCATTGCAGTGCAGAAGAGGAGGCGGTACCCTGACTTCCGCAATTTTACGCCACCATTTTCATCTGTCTTCCGGTTGCGAATAAAAAAAGAAAAGAATTAATAGCGAAAAAAATCGAAAAGTAGTGATTTTGCGATAGGTGAAGTCGCAATAATCGAGGGATTACTATATATATAACAGTGGCGGGCCGTCAGGGCCTTCAAGGACTTCTCTGCTGGCCTAAGAAATATCTGAATCATATATTATATTTTGTCCATCAATACTTATTAAATAATTCCAAATAGTCTGTTACCTTCCTTTCATTACTTTCCCCCTGGTTGCACTGTTTCCAGATGTGTGTTTTCAGGTACTCGGACGATTCGCCAAAAGACGTTATCAAAGGGAAATGAATGAGGTAATTGATTTTTACTATAATTTGGACAACGCCGGCGGCAGGCCGGATTAAGAATCCTAACGGGCCGAGGTTGAAAAACATGTACACACACGATCCGGGGGCGGGGTGAGCGCGTGAATCCAGTGGCGGCGAAATGTCCGTTCGGCCAAACGTCCGGTCGGCGAAATGTCCGTTCGGCCAAACGTCCGGTCGGCGAAACATCCTATTCGGCCAAACATCCGGTCGGCGAAACATCCGTTCGGCCAAACGTCCGGTCGGCGAAACATCCGTTCGGCCTAACGTCCGGTCGGCGAAACGTCCGTTCGGCGAACTGTCCGTCGCCCAAACGTCCGTCGGCGAAATGTCTTTTGGCGAATCGTACGGTCACGGTGTTTACATATTGAAGCATTTGACCAATCACATTTCAGCCATTATTTGTTGCCAGGGTCAGAAATCTGCCTCAAGGCCTTCACAATCAGTTCTGGAGGCTCTGCTGCATTAAACAAGCGTCGATAAGACTGTTGCTTTAACCAATCAGATTTCGAGTTGGCAACACCACAATGCCTTCTCGCAGGCCTAGGGATTTGTCATTGCCTTCTCGCAGGCGTAGGGATACGTCATCGCTTTCACCAACTATGATTGGCTAGTGATAGAGTAGACGGGCCAAAGCCAGAGTGAGCCAGCTAGAGCTCGCAAACTCAACCCACAATGGCCGACGGGGGAAAACAAAGGGATTTGGTTGCAGATTTGCTCACAAAGCCATTTTCCAGACGGACTTTTCTAGAAAAAAATGGACATCATTAAGAAAGGGCGGTCAACTCCGAAGCTAGTAAGCCTGTTACAGCCGGGGAAAGGGTGTGTCTGCCACTTTCAGTTCGCTGACTACTAGCGCTACTCGTGGCTCACGGGCTCCGAGGAACACTGCAAATTGTATTGCTGGGAGTGCTTGTTATTTGCCAACGATCGACATGGTGTTTGGAGCAACACTGGATTTGCAAATTTGACTTGTTTAACCAAAACAGCAACGAGACACCAACGCACTGCCGGACACCAACGGTGCTCTCCAAAACTTTTTGGGAAACCAGAGTTCAGCGAGCAAGGGCGCAGGGAAACGGAGCGCCACAACGAAAAGGTAAAGAAAAATACGGAAATCTTAAAAAGTTTGATAGACTCTGTAAACTTTCATTTCGGGGACACGATGAAAGCGCTGCATCCCCCAAACAAAGGAAATTATGCGGAACTTCTTTCTCTCGTTGCTGAGAGAAACACGGATTTACATTACCACCTGTCCACTGCTGATGGATTTAAAGCACATCTGGATGATTTTTAATTCTGTATGTTTTGGGTCACTTCCTATTCATTTTGTTGCATTTTTGGGTCACTTGTTAACATCTACTCATCATTGAAAAAAACATGATTGGACGCCTATCATTCTCAATAGTGTAGATTTTTTTTAAAGTTATGTAATAATCAAATTGGTATCAATTATATTTGTGTATGAACATCCAGTTAACAAATTTAGCATTGGGGAATATATATATATATATATATATATATATATATATATATATATATATAAAATCTTTGAAATATTGGCTGCAATGATTCTTAATGGATTTGACCCGCAAAAAAGATTGCTGCTTCAAAGAGTTAAACTTTGTAGCACATAATTTGTATTATTTTGAAACCTAGGATACTTGTTGGAATAATGATTAATACCCTTAAATCATTATTAGTAATATTTAATTAAAATTGGAAGACATCTTTCAACATAACTGCTTACAACTTGCAAGGAAAATCACTCCCAACGCGTCTTCGTTCGCAAGAGGATTCTGAATTGCAGTAACTGAATCATTGTATTTAATCGCGACACTCGAAAAACATGTTATGTAATCAGTACAATAACACCCTAGATCAGGGGTGTCAAACTCATTTCGCATCGTGGGCCACATACGGCCTAGGGAGATGTCAAGTGGGCCGGACCATTAAAATTATACCATGCTCTGCTATAAATAACCAAAATATCATGTCTTTCCTTTGTTTTGGTGTAAAGAAGCACAAGAACATTAGGAAAATATTGAAATTTAATGAACTATCCTTTTACAAAATATTTCATGAAACACCTCATATTTCCTTAGACAAATGTGCAATTTACTTTTATCATTCACAAATATGCATTGCAACTGATCCCACTGATTGTGCAAAGGCACAAAACATTAATTGGTACTGAAAAATATAGTAATGCACTTTAAGATTAAATGAGACTTTTAAAGAAAGGAATTTTTAAACCACTTACACATACGCATATAAAATCTAAATGTAATCCCTGCGTGCACCTTACAAACTAAGGAGAGTGATTTTAAATGTGTAATGAAGAAAGTGTTTGCCTGTCCTGTAAATCTGTAAACTTCATACATGAAACATACATACACATACAATACATACTGAAAATTTATGGAGTTGTATGAACAGTAGAATTCCATCACACAACTTTTGTTTTGAAGCCGCTGACTAACATTAAAGTGCACATTTTTTAAATCACCACAGTAAGGATTCATCTTCACAGAGCTGTATTCTTTCAATGCAAACAGTATCTAAGGCAGCATTTTAAAGGTGTTAGTCTAGTCTGGACTTGTATTTGTTCCTGAAACTTGGCATCTTTTGGCCTGTACAAGTGCATCAACACCAGGGGTCATGTCCTGACTAGCTGTCACTTTCAGAATGTCATTTAAGTGCTTGTTTGTGAGCCTTGAACAATGATGCGGCTTGTCTTCTACTCTGATGGAAAGAGTGCACCCCTTAGCGGATAATCCATGATAATCCATAATATTTTCATTATAAGGTAAACAAAGCATTCTAAAGTAAACCAAGCAGTATTATAATGTAAACAAAGCAGCCGTATTTTCAAACAATAATGCAGTTATCGCCATCTGCTGCTGGAGTCCCGTCAAAACAGTCCCGTTGTGTTTTGCCGAAAAGCGTCCGAAAACAATGTGTCCTCGAGCTGTGGGGCCTTGAGGAGACGATGGGGAGGAAAAAATGTCCATGGTCCCATGAATTATTTTATAACCTTATTACTTATTAAAAATGCTTACAACACATATAGAACATTCCATAATAAATCCAACAATAATAAAGCCTTAGGACAAAATGGCAAACAATTCTACGTAGGTTTTTTTTTGCTTCACACATTTAATGGCAATTTTGAGCATTCAGACGTGCTTTTTTTCAATACTTCAAAACAACAAACTGGATGTACAGTTTTGTCCTGCAAGAGTAAAGGAGTTTTGTGACACAGTTGAGCGCGAGAGGAGCCAATATGAGGAAATCTACGAGGCCACTGAATGCAGTGCGGGTGCTGCAAGCGCACGAAGAGGTCAAGCGCAAGATTCTTGCGTGCAGTACCACAAACTCCACAACATGATTCTGGACAATATTACTTGCCAGATGCGGACCAGATTTCAAGAACACGAAAGACTCATGTTTCTCTCCCTCCTCGACCCGCAGAAGTTTTGGAAATACCAGAAAACTTTCCCACATGCAGCCTTCTCCATCTTGAACTTCTTGACCAACTGACCACAAACTGTTAGACTTGGTCCCCACCTCTCTTCCTCCATTACACTGAGCACTGGCTCCCCTCAAGGCTGTGTACTGAGTCCTCTTCTGTACTCCCTGTACACATACGACTGTACACCCAACCACCAGTCTAACGCCATCATCAAATTCTCTGACGACACCACTGTGGTCGGACTCATCTCAGGAGGGGATGAGTTGACCTACAGAGATGAGGTCAACAAACTATCTTTGTGGTGCTCGGTGAACAATTTCACATCGAACACCACGAAAACTAAAGAAATAATCCTGGACTTTCGCAAACACGGCACAGATCTGGCCCCACTCCACATAAATGGAGTATGTGTAGACAGGGTCCAGTCCTTTAAATTCCTGGGGGTCCACATCACAGATAAGCTCTCATGGTCTACAAACATCACGGCAGTAGTGAAGAAGGCTCAGAAACGACTCCATTTTCTCAGGGTACTTAGGAGGAACAACTTGGACACTAAGCTTCTGATAACCTTCTATAGAACCACTGTAGAGAGCATCCTGGCGTACTGCATCACAGTGTGGTACGCTGGAAGCACGGCGGCAGACAAGAAGGCCATGCAGAAAGTGATTAAAACTGCCCAGAGGATCGTCGGCTGCTCTCTGCCCTCACTGAAAGACATTGCCAGCCCTCGTTACCTCAGCAGAGCCAGGAACATCATAGAGGACCCATACCACCCTGGTCACAATCTGTTCCAGCTGCTGCCCTCTGGCAGACGCTATAGGTCCCACAAAGTATGGACAAATAGGCTTAAGGACAGTTTTTCCCCACATCCATCAGAACTCTAAATCTGCGGTAACACAACACACATTCCCTTCTGAGGTAATATGAAAAGATGTTTGGGTGGTGATCTGCCTCCTACTAGCTGACTGAAGGTAAGTGAAAGACAGTGAGAGGTAAGTGACCTGCTCGGGGGGTGACGCGAGGTATCCATAACAGCAGAATGCCAAATTACAAGTCCGTAACTATCACTTATTTAGGTCTTTTGCCGAGTAAACGCATCTTATGGAGAAGCACTACCAAAACGTCATGCGCAGTTTCTGGGTGTGATGACAAGTAGGCTTTTGTTGTTGATGATGACGACAGGGCCTATGTCCGATTATTATTAACGCAAAGCCAAGGTACACTTTTCGATCTGCATCGGTCGGCTAAGAACAGAACTGATTGTAATGTATGCCACGGATGATTTTACAGGAAAATCTCCCACTGATCTCCTTGACTTCCTTCAGCAGAAAAAACTGAGTGAGAGCATGGGGCAGCTGTACACATTAGTGGGTTTGACAGTGACCACCGTGTCCACTACTTCTGTCGAACGGACATTTTCAGCCCGAAACAGAATCAAAACTTATGCCAGAAATACAACAGGACAGACTCGACTGTTAGCATTAGCTTTGATGGCGATAGAAAATAACTACTTGATGGAGCTGAAACGCACGCGTAATCTGTTCCACAGAGTAATATAAATCTTCTTAAGAAAAGAAAGGAGGATGCATTTTGTGTATAAATAAGCTGCAGTAGAGGTTTTATAGCCATAAAATAGTTTTTGAGGGTTGGATTGATACGTTGAAGGCGCTACGAGAAAATGCACCGACCGCCACTGATATACATGTATATAAATATGGCTTACCAAAGAAGCATCACAACCGTCAACATACAGTAGGAGACAGTAGCTGAATTCGCTGGGGAAATGTTGGCTTCGTAGGTCAGCACAATGGCCAAGTTGATAAGCATGGCAATGGTTGTCCATGTTGTGTAGATCATCACACCATTCTGAACCTGCAGTCACAATATTTTGTTGTAAATGTTTTATTTATTCAAATCAGTTGGCGGTCTACAAACCAGTATGCGGAATAGCCATAGGTCGACTTTGTGGTATTTATTGAGCCGTGAGCCATAAACATGCAGACCTTGGCAGGCAAGAAATATCATGCCATAGTTTGTGCCAGCGACCAGAATCAGAAAAACAAGCGCAGTAATCATCCACCTTTGAGAATATGTAAAAAAAATAATACACATTAAAGCAAACAGATTGACAATTTTTATGCACAAAATTCAATACATTATTTTTCCAGGAGTATTTACTCTTTTGCTTTAACTTGTATATGAATTTAACTACTGGGAAACATTTCTTAGCAATAGGTTTTTAATACAGTAATACTTTGACATACGAGTGCATACGAGTAATTTGAGACACGAGTAAAATTCCGATCAAATTATTTATTTATTTATTTCCAAGATGGCGCCGTCAGGCGGCAGCCGGTGGCAGTAGCTCTGTCCACTCTTATTTGTCTTTCGTGCTTTACAGCCTTTCTATCTTTTTTTTAATTACATTTTAATATTTCTTAATACAATCCTTTTTATTTTACTTTGCACTTCTTTTTTTTAACCATTCAGCAATGTGCTGTTGTGCACATGGGATTAGCTGTGAACAATACGCATCAGAATGAGCAACACCTCAATGCCGCTGGAAATTCGGAGCTGGACAAAAGTGAAAGCGACGCTTCAGACCAACCATTCCATCTATTATTATGGGGAAAGTGAGCTCCCTCCCTGATAAGATGGAAGATAAGTTGGCGCTTACCAGACCGGAAACGGAGTCGAAGGATGATACTCTGCTACTGTTGATTCTTCACCTCCAGACTACTGAGGGATTGTGCGGATAAGCTTGAAAGAGTGACTCTGCATATTTTCAACCTCGGTCAGTCTGCAGAAGTTCCCCATCTTGTGGAAGACTTCCTGTGTGTGGTTCCAGTTTTATCAAACTTTGCAACGTCTTTTCTTGTGTCTGTATCCCTTTTTGCTACCGCAACCAAGATGGCGCCGCTCAAGTGGCAGCCGGGAGCGGTGGCTCCGTCCAATCTGTCTTTTTTGATTGCATTTTGGTATTTCTTAATGATTTCCCATATACTTTGCTTTGATTTGTACTTTGTGCTTTTTGCTTTGTTGTTCTGCGGCCTTTGTAACTCGGCCCCACCCGTCGAGTGGCTTGGTTTCTTTGTGCTAGTCCTAGACGTCTTTGAAGCCGTACAGCCGTGCCTCCGCTGTCATGCACGCAGGATCAGCTGTAAGCAGTGGACGATAATGCCGGAAGAAGAGGCAACGCTCCAGACCGAGCATTCCATCATTGTTTTGAGAACGTGAGATCTCTCCCCGGTCAGATGGAGGAGCTGCCGGTGCTTGCTGGGCTGCTTGTGTCCTTTGAAGCCCCCCACCGGCCTCTCCGCTGCTGCTGATTAGGTGATAGGACATCTTAGGAGGATCTAGGTAAGGAAGATGATCTTTAAAACCTCCAGAATACTGAGGGACTGTGTGGTAACCTCAGTCTCAGTCTGCAGAAAGTCCCCACCTTGTGGACTTCCTGTGTGTGGCTCCAGCTTCTTACCTAGGTCTACAATGTCTTGTGTGTCTTGTGTCTGTCTTGCTACTGCAACCAAGAAATTTCCCAAATACGGGATGAAAGTTCTAACCTAAATATTTACCTTGAGATATGAGACAAATTTTGAGATACAAGCATTCGAGACAGCCATGAGGCCAGGCCGCGAGAGGCTGCTTATGATTTCAGCGCTTTCTCGCAGCATCTCCCTCGTGCAAAGATCTCTATGAGCACTGAGCGGAGTGTTGCATTTTTTCCGTGTTTCTTTGCGTTACGAGCGAATCTGTCAAGTCTCTCTCTCTCTCTCTCTCTCTCTCTCCCTCCCTCTCTCTCTTTTATTTGTTACTCTGTTACTAGATGATGAATTATAACAATTAAAAATATGTTTTTCCATTGTAATTTCCTGTTTTTGGGTGGTTTTTCTGAGAGTGGGAAAAATTATTTGTATTTAGTTATTTTCTATGGGAAACTTTGATTTTAAATACGAGTAAATCGACATACGAGCTCAGTCCCGGAAGGCATTAAGCTCGTATCTCAAGATATGACTGTATGTTAGTTATCCATTTGCAGCTACTGTTAATTAGTTATATGAATACCGTGGTACATTTACTTACGAATGTGTTTATAAATATGAAATTCTCTGGTTACAAACCACTTTGATATGCAAATTAATGTTCTAAGATACATAAAGCTGTGAGCCGCCTCATGGTGTAGGGGTTCACTCGCCTGACTTTGGTGTGTGCAGGCGCGGGCTCAATTCCCGCTGGTGGTGGAATGATTGGGAAAGTGGATTGTCATTTGTCTCTCTGTGTGCCCTACGACTGACTGGTGACCAGTCTAGGGTGTAGTCTGCCTTTTGCCTGAACACAGCTGGGTTAGGCTCCAGCAACCCCAACAACCCTTTCGAGGATGGGTGGTATGGAAGATGAGACATAAAGCTCTCCAACTTAAAAAATATTAAGCATCCTACGAGTGCAACTACAGTCATACCTTTACGACCTTAATGTGTTGCGGGAGTGAACTTGTATGTCGATTTACTCGTATCTCAAATCAACGTTTTCCATAGAAATGAACTAAATACAAATGAATTCGTTCCGACCCTCTGAAAAAACACCAAAAACTGGATATTACAATGGAAAAAGGTTTTTATTCATTGTAATTCACCATCTACTAACAGAGTAACAAATAACTCGTGGTTATGATGTTTAATAACAATACAACGCGTAGTTCGCGGATGGAAGAGAGAGAGAGAGAGTAAAAACTTGACATGATGGATGCGCTCGTATCATAACATAAACGTTAAATTTAACTTAAATAAACTTAGATTCCTATGCACACTCACTTAAAAAAAGTTTTAATTTCACGTTACACAAAATTTAAATCTCCTTGTGCAATAACAAAGACAAAGAGGTTATTGTATTCCACCTCGGCTTTCAAGGCGAACTTCCTGCTTCTCCAGCCGTATTGGCGAGCCAGCTCAGTCACGCATACACTACTCATGTTTTTCCATTATTTCGCGCTTAATATCGATTCTCATCATACGTCTTTTCTTCGCACTACCCTTTATTACATCGGCTTACTTTGGACCCGTTGTGTTTCTCTTAATTATCCACTGACTAACGCAAAAAACACGGGGAAAAATGCAACTCTCCCCCCAGTGCTCGTCGAGATCAGTGCGCTGAAATAATAAGCGGCCTCTCGCAGCCTAGCCACCTGGCTGTCTCGAACGCTTGTATCTCTCAAGGTAAATATTGGCTCAGAATTTTCCTCGTATCTCAAATTCCTCGTATGTCGGGGCACTCGTATGTCAAGGTATTACTGCATTTAATTTAATGCAAAACAAGGAGGTTAAAATTCATATTTTATTTGGTAGACCCAACAAATTGCAATGATTTAGTACGGAATGGAAATCAGATGACGGTGCAAATTTAGCTAGATTGGGAAATCTTTAAAGAAACGCATCCCACAGGGGGAGATTTGGTTAGATTTATCAATTGAGGTAAGAGGAATATCCTTATTGAATTGAGTTGAATTGAATGCTTTCATTATCATTTTTTATTTTTATTTTTAATTAATATTATTTGTATTTTATTATTAATCTCATTCGTGTTATTATTATTATAATTATTATGTATTAGATTAAATAAATATGTATTTATTTTATTTTTATTTAAGTGTAATTTTAGAAAATATGTTGACAAAATCAGTCTTGCAAATTCAACGGTGATAAAAAGAGAAGAGTCACTTGCTATATTAAAATCTAAGAAGAAAATGAATAGCAATTTAATGTATGTGAATTTGAATGTTCGGAGAGTATGCCACGTTTTATCAATACCATGGAGATCAACCATAACAAAATTTAATTTATTAATTTTGTGTATGTAAACAATTGTTTTATTTTGCTAAATTGGCCTTAACTATTGGAGAAAGTGGTAACATTTGGAGTAGGAGCCCATTTGAAAGCTTTCTATTCAAATTTAATTAGTGGACTGTTACAATTAGATACAGCGATATGGTATATTGCAGATGTTTTATTAATGAGATATTAAATATTAAGGGATTGTTTGTCACAATTTTCAAGTCAAAAGTTTATAATGACAGGTTTCCGAGGATTAAGTTAACTTCTCATTTCATCTCATTTTCTGAACCGGTTTATCCTCATTAGGGTCGCGGGGGTGCTGGAGCCTATCCCATCAGACTTCGGGCCAGAGGCAGGGGACACCCTGAATCAGTGGCCACATCGCAGGGCACAAGGAGATGGACAACCATGCACACTCACACTGATACCTAGGCGCAATTTAGAGTCCTTTCAGCCTACCATGCTTGTTTTTGGCAGTGGCGGGCCGTTAGGGCCTTCAAGGCCTTCTCTGCTGGCCTAAGAAATATCTAAATCATATTATATTTTGTCCATCAATACTTATTATTCAAAATGGTCTGTTAGCTTCCTTTCATTGCTTTTCCCCTTGGTTGCACTGCTTCCAGATGTGTGTTTTCATATTGAAGCATTTAACCAATCACATTTCAGCCATTATTTGTTGCCAGATCAGATCTGCCTCAAAGCCTTCACAATCAGTTCTTGTGGGCTCTGGTGCATTAAACTAGATTGTTGCTTTTAACCAATCAGATTTCGCGTTGGCAACCCCACAATGATTTTTCATAGGCGTTAGCATTTTGCTGGCTGGGACATGTCATTGCTTTCACAAACTATGATTGGCTAGTAGGCGGGCCAAAGCAGTACCCGAGGCAGCCGAGATCGCAAACTCCACCCACAATGGCCGACAGAAGCAAAAACAAATTGATTCTGTTTGCTCACAAAGCTATTTTCCAGACGGACTTTTCCAGAAAAAAATGGACATCATTAAGAAAGGGCGGTCAACTCCAAAGCTAGCAAGCCTGTTACAGCCGGGAAAATGGTGTGTGTGGCACTTTCAGCGCGCTAACCTAGCTCCACAAGCAAATAGTATATTGTTGTGTTGATTTAAACCTATTTTACCCCATTTTTGTGCATTAATGTATTGATTATTTTTTATGTGTCGCAGCTGTAGCTGCAGTAGAGGTTTTATAGCCATAAAATAGTTTTTGAGGGGAGGATTGATACGTTGAAGGCGCTAGCAGAAAATGCACTGCCCGCCACTGTTTTTTGGGAATGTGGGCGGAAACCAGAGTACTCGGAAGAACTGCTATTACCAGTATCTGTTTTTTTCATCTACAGTCGAGGAGATACAATTGGTGACTCAGAATTTTGGTAGAGTGGCTGCCCTCTCCCGACGGCGTTGAGCCTCATCGAGAGATGGCGATCCGACTTCCATTGATGCAGTTTGCTTCCCCAGAGGTGTAACAGATGAGTATGGGTTAGTTGGACAAATTGCAGCATGTTGGGAGTCTATTTTTCTGTGGTTTACTCCAAATGAGATGTGGATAGGATAAACATCTATTAAAATGTCCCAAAAACTTGGAAATTATACTCAGCAGGGATTTGTAGCAATAAAGGAACAGCTGGCAGCCACCAGTCTCATCCCTTTCCGGGACCGCAAAGTGGTTGATATGATTCTGGCAGAGCAAGGGGGCGTGTGCAATGTTTGGAGATCAATGTTGGACCTTCCCAACGACACGTCACCCAAATGGGTCCCTAACCAGAGCCGATGAAGGCCTGCAAACCCTGAACCAGAATATGAAGAGGCATTCAGGAGTGGAATTGTCTGCCTGGACTGACTGGTGACCAGGCGTCTCGGCACGTGTGAGGACTTGGCCTTCTCTGTGGTGATCTCAATGGCTGTTTTTGCTAGTACTTTGACATTGTGTGGGCGTTGTCTAATCCCCTGCCTGCGCACTTTGTTAAGTTGACTTGTGTCCACTTATTGCACAGCCTACTGGTGAGAGCATTAATGTCCGTGCCTATGATCAATATGAAAGTGAATTGGGCGAGATTGATTTTGTTTCTTTTCCAGACCTGACCTGCAAGTAAGGGGATTCGGGTAACGAGCAGACCCGCATACTATCATACTTGCTTGCAATGAAGTAAATGGTTTGCTCCTGATAACCTTAGTTAATCTGAATAAGGAGGAGTCAGAATGGACTGGACTCCTAAATTTTACTTTTTGCTAATAAACTTTACTCCTAGGGCGGCCCGGTGGAGCGAGTGGTTAGGGCATCGGCCTCACAGCTTTGGGGTCCTGGGTTCAAATTCAGGTCATGTCCACCTGTGTGGAGTTTTTCATGTTCTCCCCGGGCCTGCATGGGTTTCCTCCGGGTACTCCGTTTTCCTCCCACATTCCAAAATCATTTATGGTAGGCTGATTGGACATTCTAAATTGCCCCATAGGTATGGGTGTGAGTGTACATTGTTGTCTGTCTCCTTGTGCCCTGCGATTGGCTGGCCACCGGTTCAGGGTGTCCCCCGCCTCTGGCTCGAAGTCAGCTGGGATAGGCTCCAGCACCCCCCGCACCCCTAATGAGGATAAAGCGGTCCAGAAAATGAGATGAGATGAGATGATTTTGTATGTATCACTCTATTGTCTTGGAATCAAGTTTGCACCTTCCTATGTCCATAGGTGAGTACGGAATTTTAAGATGGAGAAGACGAGCCTGACTGTTTATTAGAGCCCACAAAAAATAGCATCTTCTACACTATACAATAATGGGAGGACAATTTTGATTGGTGTATGTTTAGTTAATTTGTGTAATTTCTTAAGCAGAAAAGAAAAATATATATAGTTCTAAACCCTAATAAGGAAGTCATGATCACAACAGAATACCAGTTAATATACATAATTTTGACTACACATTTGGATTTTCACAAACTGTAATGTTGGAATAAGTAAGATCATTTAGATTTTCTGTTTATTGGTGTATTTAAGACAATTTGAATTGAGAAACACGCACACATTATTCCACAAAATGTTAATGGTTATGGACAGTAAGATCTATACGAGCTTAATGCATTCTGGGATCGAGGTCAAATATCAATTTACTCGCCAATCAATTTTTCCCATAGAGAATAACTAAATACAAATTCATCCATTCCCAATCTCTGAAAAAACACCAAAAAAGAGGATATTACAATGGAAAAAAAATCATTTTATTTTTTCGAATTCACCACCTACTCACAAAATAACAAATACCTATCTGGTGGTTATGATCTTCAATACTAAAATGGGAAATTTCTCAGTACAGACAGACGGTATCGTCTTACCCCGGAGTGCGCGGACGAGAGAGAGAGAGAGAGAGGACAGGAAAAGACTTGACAAACGGCAATGCGCTTGTAACATAACATAAACTTTAAATTTAACTTAAATGATCTTATATTACTATATACATACACTTAAAATACATTTTAATCTTACGTTACACTAAATTTAAACCTTCTTGTGCGATAACCGAGGGAAAGATGTTAATGTATTCCAACGCGGCTTTTGCGTTGGAATTTGCTGCTTCTCCATGCCTCAGAACCGAATGTATCCCAGGTTTTTTTTTTTAAGTCCATGTAGATTTGCTTTCAAGTCCATGTAGATTCCGTTGGCTTTTTCGCAGATTATCGACTCAGTCACGCTATCTCGGGAAAAAAATGAAACCTGTACGACCCGGTGATCTTTATGCGAAGTAGATGTCGGGAGAAAGACAGAGCGATGCTGTTTTCATAAGCAGCCCCTATCCCAGCCAACAACCTGAATTGGTTAGCAGCCAATCGCAGGGCACAAGGAGACTGTCAGGCCCAGGGCTGCTCCTGCCAGCCAATCACAGGTCCAGCGCCGGATGGGCCAAGCGTGCCAGGTGTGGTTCATCTGTCATCAAGGAACTATTTTAGCCACCAGAGCTTGACCACACCGCTGGATCGTCTTACACAGTTTACTGTTAAGTACCTTCTCGCGCTATTTCCTTGCTTTGGTTGCCCGATCTTGGACCTCTCGTTTTGCCTTAGGACCAACGACCACGACCACGGACACTACCACGATTACGACCCCACCAGGAATTGAACTCTCGGTTTCAGAACAGTGAGTGGGACATACTAACCACTGGCATCCCAGCAACATTTGTCCTTTTTATAAAATAATAATAATATATATTATGTGTCTTTCTACTGGGGGCCTGGCGGACGAGTGGTTTGTGCGTTGGCCTAACAGTTCTGGGGATGCGGGTCGGTCATCTCTGTGTGGAGTTTGCAAGGCGCTTGCGTAGGTTTTCTCCAGGTACTCCGGTTTCCTCCCACATCCCAAAAACATGCAGAGTAGGCTGGTTGAATACTTGAATAATTGAGCGTGAACGGTTTCCCGTCTCCTTATGCTCTGCAATTGGCTGGCCACCAATTCAGGGTGTCCCTCGCCTGGGGTCCGTAGTTGGCTGGGATATGCTCCAGCTCTCCCTGCAACCTTTGTGAGGATAAGGGTTTCAAAAAATGAATGAATGTCTTTCTACTGTAAACAGAAACCCAAATGTCAAAGAGGACAGAGCTGTGGCCATTGAGACAGAATGTATAACTGCCATATAATGACTAAAATGTTGTAAAGCATTATATTACTAATTCTAGTTTCAACAATCTACCTTAATTGTATTGTAGATTGTAAAAACCTTACATTCTATCCCAGACCAGCAACCAGGCGATATTGAAGCACATATTGAGACACCAACAAATGAAGAATCCGTAAGGTAAAACTGGTGGACTACAGTAGACAAAGCCATTAATGTTTCTATGAGGGACAAAACAAGGAATTAATTACAATACCACAGACAAAATGTATAGATTGATAAATAAATCATTAACAACTGGGTACTTTCTGCAAATGTTTGCCAGGATGTAGATAATCATCAGCGTCAACCACACATAAATTACGCTCCAGATACTGAAGGTCCATCCTGATGGAGTAATCTCCGTCGCATATAAATCGGACACGTTGCCTGTAGTGGTACTAAAGGGTCCTGTACAGATTTTGAAGTGCAGTGTTTGCTGAATGCAATTGTCACACAGAGCACCTTTTCTTACCTATTCCCAAAACTGAAAGACCGTTGATCACCAAACTGATGCCATAAACCACAACAGACAGCGATATAGCAATAAGGCGTCCAACATTGTGTTTCCCCATTGTAGGCAACTGCTTCTGCAAATAAATTAATGTATCACTTTAACAACATTTTTATCTTTTCATCATTTGGCATGTCGTTTGATGGATTTTTTTGTATGTTTTTTATTTATCACCCCTCTTCATAGTTGGAAAAAAACACAAAATAACATGTTACTTGATATTACTGTTTTTGTGACTGATTTTCTTTTCTGGTATGTATGGATATATGTTTTTGGGGAGGGAGGTCATGTAGTGAGGGTGTAAAGCAGGGGTCCCCAAACTTTTTCTTGTGAGGGCCACATAACTTTTCCCTTCTCTGATGGGGGGCTGGTGTCAGTTTGTAACAGAAAAAGTGTGACGATCGTAGGGGAGCTTAATTTTTTTTTATTGTTTTCCAGAAAGCCACACATAACCAAATAACCCTTTCCATGTTCTTTACAGAAAAAAGTCAGGAAACGTATAATAACACTATTAATGAAATAAATAATAACTAAATAACCCTCTCTGAGTTCTTCACAGAAAAAACAGGAAATAAATAACACTATTTATGAAATAAATAATAACTAAATAACTCTCTCTGGGTTCTTCATAGAAAAAAAAGCCATGGAACATCAACTTTCTGTTGTGCCATGCACAATCTTCTCCCTTTGCTCTGAAGTTTATGCACGACACCACAACCGTCATTACAGAATCCCACGTCAACATTTTGCAGCACAGTGCTTGGTGGTGAATTTGGCAGTGGACTCGTAGCGGGGCGGTGAGACCCCTTTTTTCCAACTCCCGGTTCATGCGTCCCATTATTAGACCGCGAGTTTCGGCCACCATGCTAGGAGCCCCGTCAGTCGTGATGCTAGCTAGCTTTGACCAGTCCAGGTCCAACTTCTCCATGGTTTGGCACACTTTGTCAAAAATTCCTCTCCCGTTGTAGTCCCTTTGAGACTTTGGAGGGCTGCCAGATCCTCGCAAATCTCAAAGTTTGCGCTAACTCCACGAATAAAAATGAGCAGTTGCGCTGTTTCTTGCACGTCCGTGCTTTCATCCAGTGCTAATCAAAAAAAGTCAAATTATTTCGTCTTCTGCTGCAGCTGGGCATATACATTACTCCCGATTTCTTCAACGCGTCTGGTCATTGTACTCACCGACAGACTTACGGCATTAAATGCATCTTTCTTCTCGGGACACACCTCCTCCGCGACAGTATCCATACATTTCTTAACAAACTCTCCGTCAGTGAAAGGCTTACCGCTGCTTGCTATCAATTTAGCAACCCAAAAGCTGGCCCGAACGGATGCCTGGTTCTGCTGAGATAGTAGTCCACTTTTTCGCTTTGAGAGTTTGTCTGCTCGTATTTGGCCTTGCAATCTATCGTACTTGTCTTTGTGACGGGATTCAGTGTCGGCAAAGATTGTATTCTTTGAATACCGCCACCGTCTCTTGACAAATGAGACAAACAGCCTTTTCTTTGCATTGAACAAAAAAATAATCGTTTGTCCACTCCAGGTTAAATACCCTGCATTCTGAATCAATTTTTCTCTCACCTAACTTTTTCGCCATTATTCCGTTCTCAAACAGGTTGCAGTTTTAATATGCTTGAATAGTCCGCGATGGTCCCAGGGCTCCGCCCTCACCTGCGATCGTCCAGATGTCTCGGTAACACTGCTCGTGCATGCAACGGTGGACGTGCCCGCATGCATCAAAGGGAAACACTTTCCCCGCGCGTGTCACCAAAGAAGCAATGCGAAGCCCCGCTTCACTGGGATGATTTGTGGGCTCAGCAGGGGTGCAATGAACCAAACACAAGATTAAAACGTCCCAGTCTTCAAGGCCAAATAAGAAAAAAAATCCGGTAGCGTCTCTGGTATTGTTCAGAGGGCCGGTCCAAATATGCCGGCGGGCCGCATCCCCCCCCAAAAAAATTACGATAGCGTCTCTGGTATTGTTCAGAGGGCCGGTCCAAATGTGCCGGCGGGCCGTAACCGGCCCGCGGGCCGTAGTTTGGTGACCCCTGGTGTAAAGGTTCAGGCGGGTGTATTGAACTGTTTCGTTTTTGCATGTTCTGTTCAGTTCACTTCTGTACCGTTTCATGTTTACAGAGCTGCCAAACATCAAAAATCATATTTAATAGTGGGTAAAGAAAATGTTTAGATGATATATAGTAGACCTGGACGATAAAAAGATAACAATAATTATCATCAAATAATTTCTGTCAAAAATAATAATATAAGCTTTCGATAAAAGTCGAACGCCATAAAAAGTGGTAATATGTGAATGCTAGTTCTAGACCAGCATTCAGTAGACAAAAAAGATGTTAAGGAACAAACAGCTATTTTTAGCATGGTTAGGAGTAGAGCGACTAACACTGAGCATGAAACTAAAAGGACTATTACACAGCCAAAATGAGAGATTACGAGATGCAGGACATCACCAAGCCCACTAAAAGATTAAAAGGAAATCTCTGTTTTTTTAAGCCTCCAAAATGCCTTTGCTGTTGGGTTTGGTTTGGGTTGGTATTTTCATTTTCTCCTCCGCGTGCGTATGTTTGCTTGCTTTTTGAAATTGTTTGTCCCTCCCCCCTTGATAGATTTATTAGACTCGGACACGGACAGTGATTTCCTCGCCCGATTTGTACTTCAGTATCCCCGTTCCAGCGCCCCGTTCCTGTCTTCTCATTCTGGCTAGCCAACCACGTTCTCCCGTTCCGGCTAGTTGCCAGGTTATCCCCATTTTACTCACCAAAAATATTTTTTTAATCTGTACACAAAATCCATCCTCCTTTATTTCCTCCTTCTTTTCTATCGCCATCGAAGCTAATGCTGAAAGTCGAGCCTGTCCCGTCGTATTTCTGGCATAAGTTTTTATTCGATTTAGTGCTGAAAATGTTCGTTCCCGGTTGTGACAGGCTTGCTTGCTTCGGAGTTGTCCAACCTTTCTTAATGATGTCCAGCTTTTCTTGAAAAGTCTGTCTTGAAAATGGCTTTGACAGTAAATCTGCAAACAAATCCATTTCTTCTCCTCCTTCAGCCATTGCGGGTTGACAAAATGAAAAGAAGCTGACAATTTGGAATTATTTAATAAGTATTCATGGACAAAATAATTAACATTGGTCTGTGATTCAGATATTTTTTTAGGCCAGCAGAGAAGGCCTTGCAGGCCCTGACAGTCCACCACTGATGTCAACACACTGGATGGGGCCACTCAGAAAGAGACTGATGACAACTTGGTCATAAAAATGTCAAAATCCACGCTGAAACTTGCAAGCTAAGACTACAAGCCATTCAATTTGGAAATCATCTTGACAGTGTCATGACAACAACAACAATAATTGTACAAGAAAAATGTCTCTTGAATCTGACAAAGTACGGACTAAAGCTCCAACAACCTGTTTTTAAATGATTTAAATCAGGGTTGCTCAATAAGTCGATTGCGAGATACCAGTTGATCCCTGAGGTACTATTGGTAGATCGTATGACAGTAAGATTTGATCCAGTAAAAAAATATATATTGGACTTGAGCTGGGAAACCGCCATTGCGAGTCCAAGCATGATTAATACCTGCCTACACCGTTTTGTGTGCTGCTGCATGAGGTATATCATCAGCATACATAACTGCTGAGCTTTGTCAGGGGCACGGAAAAAAAGGGTAGATCGCACAACATTGCCTCCTTGAAAAGTAGATCTTTGAACATTTAAATCACGCCGACGTCGATGGCCTCCCGTCGACTCCTTGTGAGCGATCCCGCTGCTGTGTCCATTGTTGGTGGAATTATTCTGTCATGAACACCTCCTTCAGGTACAAGCTGAGTGGGACCCACAACAGCAGCCTTTGGAAAGGGCTTCAAGGGGAACATCTTGGGAGAGGGTTTTGTGCTAGGTGGAGTCTTTGTTGTCGGACGTGATCAACAGGGCATTTTGCTGGAACACCGAGAGGTGGAGTTTGGAGATCACGTCAACATTGAGGATGTGATGCAAGCTGTCAGGAAAATAGGGCAGGAGCTTCAGACCATGAAAGATGTTACTTTCCAGAGTGCTGGTGAACAAAACTAAAGGCTTTAATGAAAAGTAAAAGAAAAACCATACCAACTTTGGACTGGGTAAATTAACAAAGAAACAATTCTAACAGGGATGACACAAACACACACCGACAAGGAGACGACATGACCAAGACAAAGCAATACACGAATCCTTCATTTATTGCAGGTAATTGAGAGCAGACATGGCCACGATAATCAAAAACCCGCCAACTAGGATCACGCCTATTATTACTACATGGCATACTGTTTTTGCACCTTTACGAAAATACAAGAACACAAGTACAATCATCAAGAAGTGTTATTTATTAAATATGAAAAGACGATAATGTATTAATATCTAAATTTAATCTATGAATTTAAAAGATGTAAATAAGTAGTGTACTCACCGTGAAAATAGTTCATCTAAGCTTGATTTAAATCATAAAAAACTGGTTATTGGAGCTGTAGTCCAAGTCCTCTGTCAGATTCAAGAGGCATTTTTCTTGTACAAATATTGCTGTATTTGTTGTCTTGACACTGTCAAGAAGATTGCCAAATTCAATGGCAGCGACATCATCAGTCTCCTTCGGAATGGCCCCAATTCTAATGTTTTCCACTAGATGACACTGTAGATACGTTGGCTTTGTTGAGGTGAAGCACACTTTACCCTTTGACCCTTCTTGACCAATCAGCCCCTCTTTAAAAAGGAGCGGACATAAGAAAAGGAAAGTGGACATAAAATGTCGAGTGTTCAACCATCAGACATGCCAGAACACAGGGTTTATATACACAGACGGGGTGATGACAAATTACAAACACCTGGGACACACAATAAAAGGGTAGCCAAGAGGGACACATCAGGCAAAAACGCATACAAATCACACAGAAAGGACACAAGGAAAACACACCCATCCACCAAACCCAATAATGTGACAGAGGGAGTGGATTTATTATTGATCTTCCATACCGCCCATCCTCGAAAGGGTTGCGGGGGTTGCTGGAGCCTAACCCAACTGTCGAAAGGCAGACTACACCCTAGACTGGTAGCCAGTCAGTCATAGGGCACACAGAGAGACAGACAACCACTCACACTGCCACCGAGTGGGAGTCGAACCCAGACTGCCCGCACCGAAGTCAGGCGGAAGAACCACTGCACCTGCTCGTGGTTCAAGTGATAAGAAATCAATGGGCTGCTGCCAAGTTTCTGTCAAACACTGTATATCGAGTTTGTGATCACAGATGAAATCATCAATAAGATGATCTATTTTTGAGAGGGAATGAATATTCCGTGTGTATGGGGCCTTAATGTTATAGGTAATATTATTTGTATTTATTGTTCTACAGGCAGGGTAAAGATGGTTGGCTCTGACAGTCATAGTGTTTGCGATTGGATGACTGGCAGCAAGAGGGTTTAATGATGAGAGGAGCCTAGTGGGGCTGCGGGAGGTGACTAGCAGCGCCTTGAAATGGAGGGGTGGCTGTGGAGAGAGAGAGAGAGAGAGAGAGATGGCCTGAGCGAGTGAATGAGGTGAAGAGAAGTGCTGTTAGCCGATATTGCCAGGTAAGTTCAGTGAATATGTTGGCATTGCACGGAGAAGTGAAAGTTGACAGCAAGGACGCCTGAGCCCAGTTTGCTGGCTGGGCTGGAGGCCGTCTGACTGATAAAAGGACAGGCGATCTTGGAATGTAATAAACTAGTCAATGAATTTAAGTGGTTTAGCTGTCGAAGACGACTAAGGTGTTCAGAACCAAGAATGAAAGTAGGAATGGGGCCACTAACAAAAATAGATTTCCCTATTTAAGAATGTTCATTTGAGGGACTTGGGTGCGCCACGGCCAGTGTCCTTAGTTCCGACATGAATAATGAGGCGACCGACAGAGAGAGGGAGATAACTGGATATGATCGTTCGGACTTTAGTGATCGTTTCATTCTTAGCACCAGGGTAGCAATAAGATAAGAGTCGAAGAATTGCTTAATTATTGAGTCGCCAATAATTGCAGTAGTCAGGGGGAAAGCAAACAGGGATGGGAGGAAAGTGATGGTGTAAGGAGTAGGCTGAGCATGGTAGCGCAAAGACTGTGGGGCAAGGTGATACCACAGCTGGGGACATCATTGTCGGGGTAAAATTAGGGTTACACATTATTTTGAATTGTTAGGGTGGATGAGGACCACGGTGGTGCATTGGAGGACGAAGTTGCGCATGTAGCCGTCTGGGCTGGAGGTATTGAGAAGATCAAGGTGGGGGTTGGGCCGTTCTTTTCGCTACAGAATGTCAAATATGTTTTTAAGATCGATGGTGGATAATAATAACCCTTTATTGCTAAGCCATGGGGCGAGCTTGTTGAGATGGAGTGGAACTACCATATTTTCACAGCTATAGGGCGCACCGACTGAAATGGCGCTGTCTCAGTTGCGGGTACAATTTCAGGTTTTTTTCCCATAGAAAAGGCGCTTTGTTTCAAAGGACGCGCTGCAATGGTCGTGCTAGCATGTGTGATATATTCAAAATATACATTCCCGTTTGTGATATATTCAAAATATACATCTCCGCCTGAATGTAGGCATAAATGGTTTCATGCTCATTGATCAAAGTGTCTGCCCTTATTTGATCATTGGTTTGTGTGGCCTGGTCACAGTAATGAGTGACCACATTATACGATCCTGGTGTTTGCATTATAAACACTTCCTGTGTTTTGGCAGTTGTAAAAGCTGTTCAAAGAGAAACAAACAGATAGTTCATAGGGAAATGTTATATCTTGAGATCTCTGCCCTAACAGATGTTTACATTAAAACCCACTGGTGTTTGTTTTATAAACTAACAGTTCCTGAATCTGGCAGTTGTGCAGAGGGCGCGATATCATAAAACGCCCCTTCCTCCAAGCCAGAGAGTTGACTGAATTGATCAAACTAGCTAAGGATGTTGGCTGAAACCCACCCACTAATATTGAAATCAATGCCCACTTCTGTCTGCTGGAAAATGAGCTTATAAACGTGTGAAATATTGAATGTATTTCTCATGTATTCATTTATATATATATATATATATATATATATATATATATATATATATATATATATATATATATATATATATATATATATATATATATACCGTAATTACTCGAATATAACGCGCACTCGAAAATAACACGCAGGTAATTTTGGGCCAAAAAAATCTGGAAAAACGCAGTACTCGAATATAGTGCGCACCTAAAATTTCCCGCTGACGAAAATCAGAAATCTTACCTTTTTTTCTTCGTTTCACGATTGTTTTGTTCAAAACCGGATAGAGAAATCTTCAGGTACGAGCGTGTCGAGTGTCGTCCCGTTGGTGGAGTTATGCGTTTGATTTTAAGGCAATAGATGATACACAGAGTGGACAAACATATCATGTAGACATGTTATGTTGCAATACCTTTTAGACTTCCTTGAACATTGACTACATTTCAATTGACAATACCATGTTTTAATTCAAATATCTATTGTCATTCTCAAACAAGAAAAGGAACATACAAATTGAATAAATAAATGATTTGAAGATATGCACAATGGAAAAGACTACCACATGTAACAAGGGAATGTACTGCCCCCCGCTGGACATATTTCTAAATACAAGTACGTACTACACTACAATGTAGTATTCTACTTTCCAGCTTATTAATGCAGGATTGTGATGTTTGTGAGGCTTGACGATCTTTAATATGCGTGTATTTTGAATTCAAAGTTGGAAATTGCACAATGTCCGTGCGTCAAAGTGAGTTTGACAATGCTTTTTTCGATCGAAAATTTGTAATTTATTTTAGTTATTGATTATAACACGCACCCCCAACTATTGGAATTAATTATATAGCAAAAATATGCGTGTTATATTCGAGTAATTACGGTATATATATATATATATATATATATATATATATATATATATATATATATATATATATATATATATATATATATATATAGTGGCGGGCCGTCAGGGCGTTCAAGGCCTCTGCTGGCCTAAGAAATATCTGAATCATATATTATATTTTGTCCATCAATACTTATTAAATAATTCCAAATTGTCTGTTAGCTCCCTTTCATTGCTTTCCCCCTGGTTGCTCTGATTCCAGATGTGTTTTCATATTGAAGCATTTAACCAATCACATTTCAGCCATTATTTGTTGCCAGGGTCACAAATCTGCCTCAAGGCCTTCACAATCAGTTCTGCAGGCTCTGCTGCATTAAACAAGCGTCGATAAGACTGTTGCTTTAACAATCAGAAGTCGATTTGGTGACACCAGGCCTTTTTGCAGGCGTAGGGATACGTCATTGCCTTCTCGCAGTCGTAGGGATACGTCATCGCTTTCAGAGTGAGCAAACTCAACCCACAATGGGCAACAGAGGAAAACAAATGGATTTGGTTGCAGATTTGCTGGCAAAGCCATTTTCAAGACGGACATTTCAAGAAAAAAAACTGGATATCATTAAGAAAGGTCGGACACCTCCAAAGCAAGCAAGCCTGTCGCAACCGGGAACAAACATTTTCAGCACTAAATCGAATGAGAACGTATGGCAGAAATACGACAGGACAGGCTCGACTTTCAGCCTTAGCTTCAATGGCGTTAGAAAAGAAGGAGGAACGAAAGGAGGATGGATATTGTGTACAGTTAAAATGTTTTTGGGTGAGTAAAATATGGCTATATTCCTAAATAATATTTCAATTGTATGAGGTTATTATTGATGATTTTTTATGTGTCGCAGCTGTAGTTGCAGTAGAGGTTTTATAGCCATAAAATAGTTTTTGAGGGTTGGATTGATTCGTTGAAGGCGCTACGAGAAAATGCACGGACCGCCACTGTATATATATAATGTAGTCACTAGAATAGAATTTTACTCACACCTACAGGTCAAGGCCTATCATCACTTTGTATATAGCACACCTCCCCTTTTGTATTCCCGCCTAAAGTTTGTCTCCGCCTACCTATATTAAATGCTTTCCCCGACCGTTGGACAGCGTATTTGGCCAGGAGACGTCTCCACATGAGCGTGGGTTCTGCCCAAATTATTAGGTAAATTGTACCTGACAAGTTTAGATAAAATAATTAATTTAGGATAGGCATGATTTCTCTGTATGTTCAGTGCACGAGATTTACATCTTGTTTTGCCCGTCAGCAGATGAAATATGCTTTAGCGTGAGTCATATTAATGACTATTAGAATATCACGGATTCCATAAGCATCAAACAATTGATGTCAACCAAACAATGTTGACCTATTTCCTTTGAGAATTACTATTGTCATGAGGCAGCGAAAAGTGATTATCAGCCAAGAAGCCCCACTAGGGGATGCGTCATCTAGTGGTAATAAAAAAATGCAGACCACTGATGTCTGAAAATGAGTGTGAGCGAGTTTGTCCTTTTTGTGTTTTTAATTGGCCGACCACCAAGATATATAATCAATCCGATATCAAGGTGGAAAATGATTTAGAAATTTGAAATCAATTTCTGAAATCGCCAATAAGCCTTTTTCCATGGATGGCGATGAAAAATTATTCAGTCCAATGATTTTTTTTGATGAAAATGCAGCAACAATACTCCAAATGTTAAACTTTAAGTGGAGGAACAGATCTGCTATGCGAAATTTGGGAGCACTGAGATGGAAAAACCAAAGACAGTGCATGATATGAAATTCCAAAGTACCATTAATTTATAGTGATAATGGCATCTAAATTGTGTTAACGGAATAATTGACTGAATTGACAAAAGGTTCCATATTTCGTTATGAAATCATTGCACCTACATAACGAGGTCAACCGGACAACAAAATATGGAAATCCTATTTAGTAGACTACAAAACGCCATTATTCACTCCACGATTGGAACTGGATGATGAGGCTAATCTGGCTAACTGCATAAATGAAAAAACTTTAAAGAAATGCATTGAATTTGGGTTAGCAGAAGGAGACTGTGCTTCTCAACAGGAAACAGACTGGACCAACAGTGGTCCCCGGAG
The DNA here is from genome assembly GCF_051989625.1 of Stigmatopora argus. Classification (NCBI taxonomy): domain Eukaryota; kingdom Metazoa; phylum Chordata; class Actinopteri; order Syngnathiformes; family Syngnathidae; genus Stigmatopora; species Stigmatopora argus. Next base: position 2,139,617 of record NC_135403.1, read on the forward strand.
CCTGTGTGCTCAACCCAAAGCATAGAGAAGACAAGAGCAACCCAAAATGCGAACATCCATACAAGTGTTGCTGAACAAACAGCAGACATGAAAATAGCCGATCCACCTTGTGCACTGTAAGAAGATTCTCTTAGTTGAAACGTAAGAGGAGACAGGTAAAATAAACTTTTTGACGTGATCACACGTAATCACAAGCACTCCAATGAATTGGAAAGATTATAGCTCGGGGAAGCAATGCCATAAACCATAAGAAACTTTTTATATTGGTTTTATTGTCTCCATTAAAAAAAGGGTGAAAGTGTTTCAATTGAGACTAAACCTTCTTACAGATAGTTAAAGTAAACAGTTGAGACTAGACCTTCTTACAGAGAGTTAAAGTAAACAATTCAAAAGAAAAGAGAAACTAAAATGGATAGAAATGTAACTAGATTTTAATTTTATGCCTGACTATTGAAAAATATTGATTAAGAAAGTTTTATAGGAGATGATTGACAAACTCCAAAGACAGTGGAATGTTACATTTGATAAAAAGACTAATAGATTGGGATATTTTGAATTTCAAACAACTGAGTTTAATATGCAACGTGATACACATTATTGAATGAATTGGGACTTGATTAGTATGCATTTTATAAGTAATGGGCTTTAATTGCTCTAAAGAACACAATTATGCTAAAATTATTAACCCTGACAAACAAGGGGTGGTTACATTTTAGTGGGTTCAACTCTATTCAGAATTATAAATGTGTGCATTTGTTTCTGGATATTAATTGATGTGAATATAACTTGTAGAGAACGGCAAAGCTGTTTTCCTGAGGAGAAAGCAGCCTGGTTTGCTTTTTGTATTTTTCCTATTTTTAGTATGATAAGTTAATTGTGTAATTGCAGGAAAGGAAAAAACAAATATGTTTTTTTATCTTAACAAGGAAGCAGTGATCATAATAGAATACCAGCTAGCATATTTGATTTTGACTGATAACGCATTTAATTTTCCACAAACTATAGTGATGGAATAAGTAAGATTGTTGCGATTTTTGTTCATTGGGGTACTAACCCTAACCCTAACCCAACCAAATAGCTGTATGCAAATTTTAAGCACGTGTTGAAGACAACGACAGAATACAGCAACTAAAGCAGCAGCGCAAACACTTACTGCACAGCATACACAACAACAAAACTGAGTCGATCTCAAAACCAGTATTAATTGATATGCAAAACATTGCACCACAGAAGGAAAAGATGCATGGATACATGAAGGAGCAGAACAGTCTGCAGACAGCCTAGTCACAACTAAAGGCCTACCGTGCCTACCAAAAAAAATATTCCAAAATTGAGCCATGGAAGGAGCCATGCCTCAACAGGGAGGATGATGGTCATGGTACAGCGTGTGTTCCATGTCCCAGAGGTCTAAATACCTACTTTAAAAAAAATGTAGGAACTGTTTAATTTATTACAGACATAATGTTTAAGGTAACCTCAGGCCCAAACCAGGGCAACGTCCAAAAGGTACCTACCCATTTGAAATTATACACATGGATTTTATTGAATTATCCAGAAGCAACCAGTATAAATACTGTTTAGTCTTGATTGACTCATTTTCTAAATGGACTGAAACAGTCCCCGCAAAATCACCAGATGCATTAATGGTGGCTAAGGCCATCTGAAAACACATAATCCCAGAACATGGGATCTCCAGAATCATCTGGAGTGATAATGGAGCTCATTTTGCAAACAGCATAGTGCAAAACATGGCAAAACACCTAGGAATAAGTCCAAAAAACCACTGCTCGTACCATCCGCAGAGCGTGGGACTGGTAGAGCGGACAAATGGTACGATAAAACCAAGGCTTAAGAAAACCATGGAGGAGATAAATAAGCCATTGCCAGAACGCCTAACGCTGGCCAAAACGTATGAAGATAGTACCAACTAGCTCGGGATTAACACCTATTGAGATAGTTCATGGAAGACCACTCCAACTTCCTCTATGGGAAGATGAACCATGACGAGAGACTAAGGGAGGAGAGAAACTTATCCAAAGAACATGTAGCTGCCGTGATCCTTTTGTCTATCTTGCAGGAGCACTCATGATTAACTTTGTTGGGCTGCACAAAATGATGCGGTGGGCCAGATTTGGCCCCCGGGCCACCACTTTGACACCGTGACGTATTTCATATTTTATGATAAAAATAGTTTTTGGAGGATAAAAATATGTATTAATGTTGATTTTGAATTAGTGGTTTATTCAAATATACTTTAACTATAGTGATTAGTTGTTTAGAAAGAAAAGGATGGGAAAAATTGACAATATTATGGCTTATTGGCAACAATTTGTGAGTCATTTTATCAAACAGTAAAATTTATCATTGGGACATGCCTAGTGAAAGGTAATATTTCTCTAGTTTGCTTATTGGAGGTCTTAATTGTGGTAACAGTGAGCTACGAAATATGGCTCTTATCTTAAGTATAAACGTCGTCTCCTTGGCAGGGGTGAGACGGGTCAGTTGCGGGAGGATTTCAGCCAGTGATTTCGCTGTCCTTGGGTAGGTTAACAATATGGGTTTGATTCGAGAATTAGTAGATCTTAAATATTAGGAATTAGTATGTTGGTGTTAATGATATCAAACATTAAACAACAATGCAGGAATGGGATACATTCAAACAATTCGGTAAATAGTAGCTGGCTGGTTTGGATAAATTAATTGATTTTAGAATAGGTATAATTTCCCTTGGCCTTGGGAGAAATTGAGTGTTTTCAGTGCACGGGAGACATTACCTGTTCTGTCTTAGGAGGGTGGAATATGCTTTGACATGCGTCATATTGATGACTATTAGGATATTTACGGATTGGATAAAGAATTAAACAATTAATATCAACTAGATGAGTTTGCTTTCTATAGCAATAAAGGCATACAAATTGAGAGAAGTTAGGCTTAAAACTATCAGGGTGTCAGGAGCGGCCTGTTTGTCCCTCCTGACGTGTCGTCAGAGAGCAGCTGAAGTCAATCTGCTGATTGCTTCCTGTTTTGTTATTTAAGGAGCAATGAGTCATAGGACCATTGCCGGATCGTTCTTCTGTTTATGCGTGCGCACAGCGTGCTGCCGTTTTGCTTTCCAAGCCATTGTTGATTTATAGACCCCTGTTGATGTATTCAAGGATGTCGTTTTCCCACGGATGGGTCCTAATATATTCGCGATCGCGCCGCGACGACGCAGCGAGATCGGAACAGAACGGTCCGGCCATAATGGACCCAGCGGGAGGCCACCCACGCTCGCGCCGATGCTCTCGTCGACGCCAGCCACCCTTTTCGAAGCCCCGCGACCACATGGATTCACTGAGACTCCCCACAAAATCTTTTAGGGAGTTTATAATGGATACGCCTTGGTGTGGGCACATCAGAGATGTTTGGGCAGCGGAGGAGTCCCGCCTAGGAGGTAGTTCTGAGCCTCCATCCACCTTTAAACCCACCCTCCGCTCAACGCGTCGCACTGGATTGCCAGCACAGCTAAGTCATAATTCCAAGGCTCCGACACCCCCAGTTCATCGCCCTAGTTATTTGAATTCAGACTCCAGCGAGTTTTTTTCTCAATGGAGGGAGAATCCCCAGCCTCCCTAGGCCCCGTTAAAACGCCAAATCTTTGTCGGTTGGGACTCTGACTTTTCTGAAGGTGAGGACGACCGGGAGCTAATAGATTTGTATGCTGGAGATTCGGACTCGGACAGTGATTTTCTTAGCCGGTTCAGACTCCGATACGCTCCACCGGAGGACGTTGACCAATACTCCTCCGATTACTCCGACTTGGATTACCCCGACCAGCACCTGCCAGGTGGGTGGGCCATCTACAAGGGACCACCACGTGGCGGCCGGCGGGGAGGCTCCGGTAGGAGTTTTGAACACCGCTCGTCTTGTTTTTGCTACGATGGGTCACCACGTGGCGGCCGGTGTGCTGTGCCGCCCTCCCGGAGGCGGCGGCGAGCGCCATGCCGCAGGGAGAAGCGGAAGGAGGGCCTGGATGCTTGAGCCCCTGACCAAGCTTCTCGCCCGACCACGCCGCTCCAAGCTCCTCGGCCGACCACGCCGCTCCAAGCTCCTCGGCCGACCACGCCGCTCCAAGCTCCTCGCCCGACCACGCCGCTCCAAGCTTCTCGCACGACCACGCCGCTCCAAGCTTCTCGCCCGACCACGCCGCTCCAAGCTTCTCGCCCGACCACGCCGCTCCAAGCTTCTCGCCTGACCACGCCGCTCCAAGCTCCTCGCCCGACCACGCCGCTCCAAGCTTCTCAAATACCCGTGCGCAAGCCACGCAAGTTACTCCCTTTGCCACCTGGGCCGCCAGTCGCACCCATGCCGAAGACACGAACCAGGCTTCCGGTGCCGGCGGGCCCGTCCAGTTCCCGTTCGCCCAGTTCCCGTTCGCCCAGTTCCCGTTCGCCCAGTTCCCGTTCGCCCAGTTCCCGTTCGCCCAGTTCCCGTTCGCCCAGTTCCCGTTCGCCCAGTTCCCGTTCGCCCAGTTCCCGTTCGCCCAGTTCCCGTTCGCCCAGTTCCCGTTCGCCCAGTTCCCGTTCGCCCAGTTCCCGTTCGCCCAGTTCCCGTTCGCCCAGTTCCCGTTCGCCCAGTTCCCGTTCGCCCAGTTCCCGTTCGCCCAGTTCCCGTTCGCCCAGTTCCCGTTCGCCCAGTTCCCGTTCGCCCAGTTCCCGTTCGCCCAGTTCCCGTTCGCCCAGTTCCCGTTCGCCCAGTTCCCGTTCGCCCAGTTCCCGTTCGCCCAGTTCCCGTTCGCCCAGTTCCCGTTCGCCCAGTTCCCGTTCGCCCAGTTCCCGTTCGCCCAGTTCCCGTTCGCCCAGTTCCCGTTCGCCCAGTTCCCGTTCGCCCAGTTCCCGTTCGCCCAGTTCCCGTTCGCCCAGTTCCCGTTCGCCCAGTTCCCGTTCGCCCAGTTCCCGTTCGCCCAGTTCCCGTTCGCCCAGTTCCCGTTCGCCCAGTTCCCGTTCGCCCAGTTCCCGTTCGCCCAGTTCCCGTTCGCCCAGTTCCCGTTCGCCCAGTTCCCGTTCGCCCAGTTCCCGTTCGCCCAGTTCCCGTTCGCCCAGTTCCCGTTCGCCCAGTTCCCGTTCGCCCAGTTCCCGTTCGCCCAGTTCCCGTTCGCCCAGTTCCCGTTCGCCCAGTTCCCGTTCGCCCAGTTCCCGTTCGCCCAGTTCCCGTTCGCCCAGTTCCCGTTCGCCCAGTTCCCGTTCGCCCAGTTCCCGTTCGCCCAGCCCTTGCCCGCCCAGCCCTTGCCCGCCCGGAAGCGGCGGCAATGCGCCGGGGCCCCTGGATGAGGGGGCCGGCGACGACGAGAGCGACTCTCCCGTGCCCCTGGACGAGGGGGCCGGCGACGGCGAGAGTGACCCTCCGGCGCCCCTGGACGAGGGGGCCGGCAACGGCGGCAAGAGCGACTCTCCGGCACCCCTGGACGAGGTGGCCGGCGACAGTGACCCTCCGGCGCCCCTGGACGAGTGAGCCGGCGACGGCGGCGAGAGCGACTTTCCGGCACCCCCGGACGATGGGGTTGGCGGCGGCGGCAAGAGCGACTCTCCGGCCCTCCCGGCCGAGGGGGCAGGCAGCCCCCCGAGCAGCCAGGGTAAGGTGCCCGATGACCGTTCTAAGATTCTGGTGTCTGTTAAGGGTAGGGGGCTTGGCCAGCACCTTAAGGACCAGCTGGGAGGCCCGCCGGATCGGCTACTCCCACTCCTCTCCAAGGGCCGACGTGGACGCCCGCCGGATAGGCCCCTCCTAAGCCTTGTCTCAGGCCGGCGCGAACGCCCCCCCGACCTCCCACCTCGATACCTCGTCACCGGCCGGCGCGGATGCCCGCCGGACCGGCCACGGCCACGCCTCGTCATCGGCCGGCGCGGACGCCCGCCGGACCGGCCACTCCCACGCCTTGTCACTGGCCGGCGTGGACGCCCGCCGGACCAGCCACGCCCATGCCTCGTCACCGGTCGGCGTGGACGCCCGCCGGACCGGCCACGCCCACGCCTCGTCACCGGCCGGCGCGGATGCCCGCCGGGCCGGCCACTCCCACGCCTCGTCACCGGCCGTCGCGGACGCCTGCCGGACCGGCCACTCCTACGCCTCGTCACCGGCCGGCGCGGACGCCCGCTGGACTGGCCCCTCTCTCGTCTCTTCACGGGCTGGCGGGGACGCCCCCCGGACGATGAGAACGGAGCTGTTTACCCGCGGATGGGTCCTAATATATTCCCGATCGCGCCGCGACGATGCAGCGAGATCGTAACACAGGGTTGGCAGTGCAATTCCAGGGATTAATCAACTAAATGTTAGAGTACAAATGTATCGATTGGCAAGGACAATTTTAGAAAAAAAATTGGGAAATTGACAATTCAAAGAAGCTCCAAAGCCTCTAATAAAGAAACAGATATTTGTCATTTTGGGGGGTTTGACAAACTGTGGTGGTGCATGGGTTCTGTATTACTTCTCCCATTTCTAAAACAAATTCAAGGGGATTTGGAAATTGGCTATATTTTTCACTAGACACTCAAAATTTAGCAGGGCTTTCATGGCATTTAACGAGTGCTGGAATATGGTCAACATTAGCACTTCCAAATTATGAAATATCAACCTCTGAATATTGCAAAATTATTTATGTAGATGGGTTATCTAAGAATTAATAGAATGGGTAAAACTCGAACAGGATACAATATATTGACTTATATACTAATAACAGTGGCGGGCCGTGCATTTCACACCTAGGCCTTCAGTAGTGCTACGTGTGAATCAAGCCAACCCTCAATAAGTATTTTATGGCTATAAAACCTTTACTGCAGCTATAGCTGCAACACATATAACAAAGAATCAATAATAACCTCAAAAATTGAAATAATATTTAGGAAAATAGACACAATTTACTCACCAAAAATTCTTTTTATTTCTACACAAAATCCATCCTCCTTTTTTTCCTCAAGAAGATTTCAATTACTCTGTCATACAGATTACCCGTGCGTTTCAGGTCCATCAAGAAGTTCTTTTCTATCGCCATCAAAGCTAATACTTAAAGTCGAGTCTGTCCTGTAGAATTTCTGGCATAAGTTTTGATTCTATTTAGGGCTGAAAATGTCCGTTCGACAGAAGCAGTGGACACGGGGATGGTCACTGCCAAACACAGCCGCCTCATGCTCTCACTCAGATTTTTCTGCTGAAGGAAGTCAAGATCAGTGGGAGATTTTCCTGCAAAGTCATCCATGGCATACATTACAATCAGTTCTGTTCTTAGCCGAGGCAGATCGAAAAGTGTTCCGTGGCTCTGCGTTAAGATGGAGAAGGCTGCATGTGGGAAAGTTTTCTGGTATTCCCGAAACTTCTGCGGGTCAAGGAGGGAGAGAAACATCAGTCTTTCGTGGTCTTGAAATCTGGTCCGCGTCTGGCAAATAATAATGTCCAGAATCCTGTCTTGGAGTTGGTGGTAGTGCGCGCGAGAATCTTGTGCTTGACCTCTTCGTGCGCTTGGAGCATCCGCACTGCGTTCAGTGGCCTTGTAGATTTCCTCATATCGGCTCCTCTCGCGTTAAAAAACAAAATTAAAAATTATCCAGACGTGCTTTAAATCTATCAGCACACCCCACAGACTCCTCGTCGTACTCGTCATGATGCTCCAGGATGTGATGAAACAGTTCCTTTAGAGCAGCTGTCTTCTCAAATACTGTATTGACCACTCTGCATGTGTACTGCCACCATGTTGGTGCCACACGAGGCAGACGCCGCTGGCAGATTTCGTCCAGCAGCTGTGTGCATCGAGGTGATCTCGAAAAAAATGCAGCAAAGCCATCAAGGTGCATAGCAGTGTATGAATAAAGCGAACGGTGCTCTCTCCTTAACTTTAGCCTACACCCAATTTTATCCAGAAGATGTAACCGCTGCACCGTCATAATACTGTGCCACAACTTTACCCAGACATTCATTTTCCACCAAAAAATGAATAAGACCTGGAATGGCATCGGCTCGCTTCCCACTGGTAACATTTTCAAATGTGACGAATCGCTCCTTGCCCGTGACATAACGCAGAACCAGTGCGAGCTGTGCAGCATTACTCGCGTCTGTCGTCTCATCCACCATTACAGACAAACAGTACTTTTTTTAATTTCCCTTCTGATCTCTTCCTCCATCACTTCAGCAATAGCAGTGATCAGGTCGTTTTGTATTTTGCCCGACGTGCCACTAAACACTTTATTAGTGGACAGGTGGTAATGTAAATCCGTGTTTCTCACAGCAATGGGAAAAAGAAGTTCCACATAATTTCCTTTATTTGGGGATGCAGCGCTTTCATCGTGTGCCCAAAATGAAAGTTTACAGTCTATCAAACTTTTTAAGATTTCCCTATTTTTCTTTACCTTTTCATTGTGGCGCTCCATTTCCCTGCGCACTTGCTCGCTGAACTGTGACTCCACTCGGGTTTCCCCAAATGTTTTGGAGAGCACCATTGCTTGTAAGTGTCCGGAAGTGCTTTGGTGTCTCGTTGCTGCTTTGGTTAAACAAGTAAAATTTGCAAATCCAGTGTTGCTCCTTCTTCTTCTTCTTCTTCTTCTTCTTTTTCACCTCAGGCGCCTGAGGATTACCCTCAGCAGCGCTAGAGCTGCCACTGGAACACGGATAAGTTCATCCAGGGAGTTGCCCAAGCCGCGATGGTAGCGTTCGGTCATTAAGGCCGGACAGCGGAGCCATAAGTGTTTAGACGACTCTGTTTCCTCGTCGCACAGGCGGCAGCGATCCGAGTCGGATTTCCCCACAAGGTGGAGCCAACGGCGGAGCAGGGGGTGGTGTCCACTGCGGAAACGAATCAGGTCTGTGCGGTCTCCTTTCGATAGGGCAAGTTCTTCCTCTGTGACTTTTGTAGTGTAGGTCTGCAAAAGGCGGGGGTGGGAGAGGGGGGGGAGCGATCTTCACGTTGGATGATGGCACGTCTTGTGGCTGCGTCCGGGGGGGTATTGGTTTGGTCATCTAACGAGCCAAGTTTAGCTAGGGCATCAGCCAGGTCGTTTCCGCATATGTTGCAGTGGCCCGGGATCCACAGTAGCTGCAGTCGCTTAGGCGGAGGGAAAAGGGCGATGTCACCCTGAAGTCTCCGAATGGCGGGGTCTTGCGTATGGGTGTTTCCCATAGCTTGGACCAGCGATTTGCAGTCACTGAGGATAATTGATGTCTGCCAGTCTGCTGTTTCCCTCAGCCAGGAGAGTGCCTCGGTCAGTGCCACTTTTTCAGAGTGGTAGGAGCTGCTGCGGCTGCCAGTGGCACCATGCCATTGGTGGATGATTGCAGTCTCCTTAATGACGACAAAACCTGCACCACCGTCCGCCGTGCCTTCTTTGGTGGATCCATCTGTGAAGATCTGTAGGTCCGGTTTACCCATGCTTCTGATGAGCTCTTCTGCCTTATCTCTTTGGGTGATGGTCGGCATAAATAAAAAAAATAAAAATCAGACTTAGGCTTGTCGTCATGTGTTTAGAGACTGCGGTAAAGGCGGTTTGGATGGGGGCGGGGGGGTAATAGCCAGGGTGGGCAGGGATGGGAAGAGTATGTGCAAGGGGTATGGAGTTCGAGAGCGGTAAGACGGGGAAGGGTCGATGATCGCCAGTCTGGCTTCTTTTGCAAACGCATTTTAACGTTTTCATGGAGGAGGCGGTGTCGGGGATCAGAAGGAGGCAGCTGGTTCCAGGCATCCGCCTTAAGAAGTGCTTGTAACTTGAGGCGGGATGAGAGGGGTGTGAGATGTGCCTCATGTAGGACTGCTTCGGTGGGGGTAGACCTGAGGTGGTGGGTTATGGCGCGGGCTGCTTCCAGTTGGGCGGTTTCAAGGGATTTGAGGTGAGTTTGGGCCAGCCAGGGGGCCCATGCCGGTGCTGCGTACTCCGCAAGACTTCTCTGGGTGGCAATATACACCGTTCTAAGGTCGTTTGGTTGCCAACCCCAGGATGTGCCACTGAGTTTGCGGCGGAGGTTCGTTCTTTTGGACATGGTTTGGCGGACTTTTTTCGCTTGCTCTGCAAACGTGAGTTGTCGGTCAAAAGATACGCCAAGAAAAGTGGGGGTGGGGTTATGCTTGAGGGTGGCGCCATTTATTAAGATCTTTGGTTGCCATTTGGCCTCAGCTGAGTCCAGGCTAAAAAATGACGCCTCACACTTGGTGGTGTTAAGGTTTAGGTGTGCCTCGGAACTCCACCTCCAGACTTTTTCAACCTCCGCTTGAAGTCTGCTTTCCACCTCCTCTTTGTTCCTACCCCGACAAGCAAGAGCCAGATCGTCTGCATAGGCGCTGACCAGGGTGGAGTCGTTGAACTTGTCGAGGAGGTCATTAATGTAGATGATGAATAAGAGGGGTGACAGGACCGAGCCTTGGGGGAGCCCTTCTTTGAAGGTTCTGCTCCTGCCGATGGTATTGTTGATCCTGACCCTGGCTGTGCGATTTGTGAGCCAGTTGGCGATCCATCTGATGAAGCGGTAGGGGACCCCCAGGTCTGCCATTTTTTGTTAGAGACCTGTTCTCCATACCTGGTCGAATGCCTTGCTGAAGTCAAAGAATGTTGCAAGCGTGCGTTGCCGTTGAGTCGACTGGAAGCCATCAGAGATGAACTGCGACAGTCGCAGGGCCTGGTCCGTCGTGCTTCTTCCCTTTCGAAAACCGGCTTGCCAGTGGCTGAGAAGCTGTTTATCTTCCAACCACCAGGCGAGACGGTTCACGATGAGCCTTTCCATTGTTTTGCTAAGCGTAGAGGTGAGGGCGATGGGTCTGTAGTTCCCAACGTCCTTTGGTGACTTCCCTTTTTTGAGGAAAGGGATGATGGTGGCCACTCGCCAAGCTTGTGGACACCAGCCCTCTAGCCAGCTGGTGTTGACGATATGGAGTAGTTCGGGAAGGATGTTTGCCGGAAGATTTTTTAGAAGGTCCGGGGCTATGTCGTCGGGTCCAGCTGCCTTACCCGCTTTAAGTTGGGACAGCGCTGTCTGCAGTTCAGCATCGGTGAACGGGAGCTCGAGGACTTGTCGCGGTGAGCCGAGCAGCCTGCGGGTAGCTGTACGTAGAGAACGCACTGCTCGTCTGCTCCGCTTGTCACTCTTGCGTCCGCTGACCGAGGCATATTCCCTGATAAATGCTGTTGCCTTGGCTCGGTCACTCACGTACTCCTTGTTCTTGTAGACCAGGGACTCGCCAGATTGTTGTGTTTTGGTGCCTGAGAGGGATTTTACTAAGGACCAGGCTTGTCCCGTAGATCTTGTCTCGGCGATCTTGGCGAGGTGTAAGCGCCATGCGTTCCTTTTCGCTTCAGTGGTTTTTTGTTTGATCTGTTGACAGAGTGCTATCCATTCTTTCCTATTTTGTTGGAGGTCTCGACGTAGTCGATTCCTTTCGCGGATGAGGTCCTTCAGGTCCTGTGTCAACCATGGGAGCTCCTTCTGGCGGATAACTTTGACCGGTATTGTAAGTGCTGCTGCCTCTTTCATGTGTTGCACTAAGAGGGAGAGTTTTTCCGGGGCTGTGGCTGCTGCGGAGATTACGGGTAGGCGATCCATGAGGATGGTACGATACCTCTTCCAGTCAGCTTTCGAGAAGTTGGGTCGTACTCTTCTTTGTTGGCATTCGACACGGAGAGCACGGTTCCACCTAATCAGAATCGGTCTGTGGTCGGAGGTCATCTCGTCGATGGGTTCCCATTGCAGATGTTCGGCCGTGGTGGGGTCAGTGATCGTTAGGTCGGGGGCACTCATGCCTGCTCCTTGTTGGTATCTGGCAGTCCGTGTCCACAAGCCGTCATTAAGGAGAGTTAGGTCATGGTCATCGACCCATTGATGGATTGCGTTACCCCTGGGATCTGTCTTGGCAAGTATATCCCAGGTCGGGTGGTGCGCGTTGAAATCCCCGCAGATCAGGCCATGCTCCGTGGGGAGCGAGTTTAACCAGGAGAAATCTTGGGGGGCAGGACAATAATCCGATGTCGCCGGGGGGATGTAGGCGTTGACCAGTGAGAGGTGCCGCCTGCGGGCGATGGGAATGTGGATATGCTGGAGTTCGAGGGGGCCTGATGGGGACGCTGGAAGGATGGAGTAGGGGATGCCGCATCTCAGGTAGACAAGGAGACCCCCGCCTCGTCGCTGTTTTGTGCCTGAGCCCTCACGGTCTTGGCGAATCACGTTATAACCGTCGAGCTGAGGCGTCGGGTCTTCGAGTCCCAGTTTTGTTTCCTGGAGGAGGAGGATGTCAATTTTTAGACGTGCCGTCACCTCTTTCAGTTCGGTAGTCTTGGTCGCCAGGTAGTCACAGTTCCATTGAAGGATGGTGAGACCGGCTTTCCGTGCCTCCGGTAGATCGGCAATCCTATCTGTGGGTTGTTGAGGGTGGGAGGGTTTCAGGTTCAGACAGCTCTGGCAGCACCAGTTATTGTTCCTGCGAAGTATGGTTAAAGCGTGTCTGGTTTCAGGGGCACATTTGAGGTGGAATCCACGTTTGCAGGATCTACATGTCAGGGGAGAGCGTGAAACGATTAATTTGTTATTACAGGTGGGGCAGTTTGCGTTTATAGGTTGGTGTGTTGTTATGGCTGTTTGGTGTGTGGAGGAATGTTGTGTCGGGGGTGGTGAGCAGGTCGGGCATAGCCAGTTTGCATTAGTTTGGGAGTGAGGTAGTCCAGAGCAAGAGCAGTGGGATTTGTTGGGGCAGTTCGAGCAGGGGATGGGGGAGATGGTAGGGGAGAAGGAGATTTTGCAGACACAGCATTTTTCTTTCGGTCCCACGTAGGCTGTGCGCGGAAGTGACGGCACGACGGCATTTCCGGAACAGGATCCGCAGAGAAAGCCTTGATGACTCTTTATCTGGGTTCGGGTCAGGCCGCTACAGGTCCTGTGGAAATTTCGTCGGCAAGCGTTGCAGACCAGTGGGGTGAAGTCACGGCGGATCGTCTTAGAGCATCCCGGGCAGGAAGGTCCCGGGTTCTCCTCGACGTCGCCTGCCCTTAGGAGGAGTAACCGGAGGTGTGGGGCAGGGCGGACATCTCCGGCTGGATGAAAAACATAGGGCGCCATGTTCCTGGGTGGCAGCTCTGGGTGGTTGGGTTGGATTCGCAGGCCGCGGCGGGCGGCCTCTCGGGAGACACCTCGTGAAGGTTCCAACTGTTGCTCCAAACACCATCTCGATCGGTGGCAAATAACAAGAACTCCCAGCAATACAATTTGCAGTGTTCCTCGGAGCCCGTGAGCCAGGGGTAGCGCTCATAGTTAGCGAACTGAAAGTGGCGGACAAACCCTTTTCCCAGGCTTGCTAGCTTTTGAGTTAACCGACCTTTCTTAGGACAACCAAGGTTTTTGATTCAAGATGGCGGCGCGCACGGGTGCAGCGGCTCTTTGCTCTCCAGTTTGGTGTTTTGTTTTCTCAATCTTATTGTTATTTACTAACATCTGCGAGGCAAACTTTTCCTACAGTCGCCAGGATTTAATTGCTATCGGAAGGAGATGCGATATTTCCGATTTCACAACAAACTACCAACGGACCTACGATATCCCCGAGGACATCTCGAGACCTCCGGGATCTCCGTGGATAGTCAGCCCACTCAAAGTACGTCGAAGGCGGCGAAGAGAGAGGAAGCAAAAGCGCGGATGCCGGGCGGGCCTTGCTTCTAAGCTAAGTCAACAACCACACCGAGCACCGCTTCCTAGTATCTTTTTGACCAACGCCAGATACATCACCCACAAAATGGATGAGTTGGACCTTCGAATTGCTACCAACAGCTTTGTTAGGAACTGTAACATTATTTTCATCACGGAAACGTGGCTACACCCGCAAATCCCTGACGCTGCGGTATCGCTAGCTAGCCGAACGCTTTTTCGGAACGATCGTTCAAAGGAACTAACAGGCAAAAGCAGAGGAGGAGGACTTTGCTTGTTCATACATAATGAATGGTGTGGTGACAGTAGGATCATGGACACTCACTGTTCCCCGGATTTAGAGGTAATGGCAATACGATGTAGGCCCTACTATCTACCGAAAGAGCTATTGGTAGTACGATGTAGGCCCTACTATCTACCGAGAGAGCTAACGGTCGTCATAGTAACGGCGATCTATATTCCTCCTGATGCTAACGTCAACACGGCATTAAACCTCCTGCTAATGGCTGTAAACAAACAACAGCTTGACCACCCTGATGGAGTCTTTATTGTTGCTGGTGACTTCAACAAAGCGTGTTTAAAGACTGTTCTACCTAAGTTTATCCAATACGTAAAATGTAACACGAGAGGAGACAAAACTCTTGACCATGTTTATTCTAACATCAAACATGCTTACAAAGCCACTTCCCTCCCTCACCTAGCTGGATCAGATCACCTCTGTCTAGCCCTCACCCCCGCATACACTCCCACTCCGGAGGCTAACAAGGCCACAAATAAAGACAATAAAAACTTGGCCCGAGGACACTCTTTTTCAGCTGCAGGACTTTTTCCCGCACCAACTGGGAACTTTTCGAACACGACAACCTCCAGGACTATACGGTCACTGTACTTTCCTACATCAAAAACTGCATGGACAACGTCACTATAAATAAACGGATACAGGTTTTTCCTAACCACAAACCCTGGATGACCAAGGAGACACAGGCACTCATCAAATGCCGTAACACCGCTTTCAGATCAGGGGACAAGATAAAATTTAGAGCTGCTAGAGCAGAGCTGAAAAGAGGCATTAAAAAAGCCAAGGCAGCATATACTAAGAAAATTGAGGAGCACTTCACAGAAAATAACCCAAAGAAGATGTGGCAGGGAATACGACATTTTACCAACTACAACAAACATGGGCAAACTACGGCCCGCGGGCCATATACGGCCCTAGGCCTTTTAATCCGGCCCGCCGACGTTGTCCAAATTATTATAATTTTTTCCCCCAAGATGGCGCCGTCACGCGGAAGCCAGTGGCAGTAGCTCTGTCCACTCTTATTTGTTTTTCGTGTTTTACAGCCCTTCTATCTTTTATTAATTTTATTTTAATATTTCTTAATACATTCCTTTTTACTTTACTTTGTACTTTATAATTTTTACTTTAATGTTTTTACAACTTTCTTTGTTCTGTTAGCGTGGCTTCTTTCTGCCACTTCTTTTTTGGAACCATCAGCCATGCCTACGCTGTCACACACATGGGACTAGCTGTTACAATACGCAGCAGAAGGAGCAACACCTCAACCCCGCTGGAAATTCGGAGCTGGACAAGAGTGCCGGGAGAAGAATCAACGCTTCTGACTAACCATTCCATCATGGGATAAGATGGAAGAGCTGTCGGCGGTTACCAGGCCGGAAGTGGAATCCTGCTCTGCTCTGCTGCTGTTGTTGTTGTTGTTGTTGTTGTTGTTAGGCCCAGGCGCCTGAGGATTACCCTCAGCAGCGCTAGAGCTGTCACTGGAACGTGGATTAGTTCATCCAGGGGGTAGCCGGAGGTGTGGGGCAGTGTGAATATCTCCGACTGGATGAACAACGTAGGGCGCCACGTTCCTGGGTGGCAGCTCTGGGTGGTTTGTTGGATTCGCAGGCCGCGACGGGCGGCCTCTCGGGAGACACCTCGTGAAGGTTCCAACTGTTGTCTCCCTACTGCTGTTGTCTTCAGCTCCAAACTACTGAGGAACTGTGCGGATAAGCTTGGAAGAGTGACTCTGCATATTCTCTACCTCGGTCACAGGTCTGCAGAAGTTCCCCATCTTGTGGAAGACATCCTGTGTGTGGTTCCAGTTTTTGTCCAACTTTACAACGTCTTTTTGAGTCTGTATCCGTTTTAGCTAGGGCAACCAAGATGGCGCCGTTCAAATGGCAGCCGGCGGCGGTAGCTGCATCCACTCTTGCTTGTCTTGTGTCTTTGCTGCTTTTCTGTCTTAATGATCTGATTTGGTGATTCTTAATGATCCCATTTACTTTGATTTGCTTTGTACTTTGTAATTTTGCTTTGTTGTTCTGTCTAATCACCCTCTGCTACTGTCACAATGAAATTTCCCGAATACGGGATGAATAGTTATCCAATCCAATCCAATACCCTAATTTCCCCGATAGATGGCGCACTAGCCTAGTAAAAGTATGTAAATGTGTGTGGGAGCTACTTGAGAATACTGACACATTTCTGAACATTTAACTTTTACTGTGGACATCCTGACACACATGAACGAGCTGAATGTGAAGCTACAAGAGAAAAAACAGTTTGTGCATGAAATGAAAGGAAACCTTCCGCCTTCAAAACCAAGCTGGTTTTATTTTTAAGTCAAATATCAGACAAGTCATTTGCTCATTTCCCCACACTGGTTGCGTTAAAAGAGGCCCCCGCATGTGAAAAAATACAGGAAATCATTGGATGACCTGCATAAGCAATTCTGCTGTCGATTTTGTGATTTTGGAAAAATTGACAGCTGGTGTCATGTCCTTTCTCACAAGACCCGGAAACGGTTCCACAGGAGTTGCAGTTGGAACTGATTGATCTCCAATGTGACAAGTTCAATTCCCTGAAAGTCTCTGAGTTTTAGGCTTCATTAAGTGCAGCCAAGTTTCCCAAAAAAGGCCCAGAAACGATTCAATTTTCTTAGGGTACTCAGGAGGAACAACTTGGACACTAAGCTTCTGGTAACCTTCTATAGAGCCACTGTAGAGAGCATCCTGGCATACTGCATCACAGTGTGGTACGCTGGAAGCACGGCAGCAGACAAAAAGGCCATGCAGAGAGTGATTAACACTGCCCAGAAGATCGTCCGCTGCTCTCTGCCCTCACTGGAAGATTTTGCCAGCCCTCGTTACCTCAGCAGAGCTGGGAACATTGTTGGGGACCCGTACCACCCTGGTCACAACCTGTTCCAGCTGCTGCTCTCTGGTAGACGCTACAGGTCTCACAAAGTACGGACAAATAGGCTTAAGGACAGCTTTTTTCCCACAACCATCAGGATTCTGAATTTGCGGTAGCATGACACACAATCCCTTCTGTGTAATAACTTCGGGGTGAGGAAACGTGAAGGATGTTGGGCGGTGATCCGCCTCCTGCTGGCTGACTGAAGGTGAGTGAGAAGACAGTGTGGGGTAAGTGATCCATTTTATTCTTTGTTGGCATCGGCGAGGCAAACCTTTTCGCAGTCGCCGGGATTTGGTTGCGCTCGGGAGGTGATGCGATTTATCCATCACGGCAGAGTGCCAGCGAGTCTGAAACTATCACTTGTTTGGGCCTTTGCCTGGAAAAGCGCACTTTGTGGAGAAGCACTACCAATTCCGTCATACACAGCTGGGTATGATGACAATTAGGGTTTTGTCAAGTCAATGATGATGACAAGCCTATGTCTGATTTTTTATTTTTTTATTTTTTTAATGATGTCCATTTTTTTCTGGACAAGTCTGTCTGGAAAATGGCTTTGTCAGCAAATTTGCAACCAAATCCATTTGTTTTCCTCCATCTGCCATTGTGGGTGGAGTTTGCGAGCTCTGGCTCGCCCACTCTGGCTTTGGCCCCCCAACTCTATCACTAGCCAATCATAGTTTGTAAGCGATGGCCTATCCCTACGCCTGCGAGAAGGCCTTGGTGTCGCCAAGTCGAAATCTGATTGGTTAAAGCAACAGTTTTATCGACGCTTGTTTTATGCAGCAGAGCCTGCAGAACTGATTGTGAAGGCCCTAAGTCAGATTTCTGACCTTGGCAACAAATAATGGCTTAAATGTGATTGGTTAAATGCTTCAATATGAAAACACACATCTGGTAGCAGTGCAACCAGGGGGGAAGCAATGAAAGGAAGCTGACAGACAATTTGGAATTATTTAATATGTATTCAGGGCCAAAATATAATTAACATCAGTCTGTGATTCAGATATTTCTTAGGCCAGCAGAAAGGCCCTGACGGCACACCACTGACTAATACTAAAGTTTTAGAAGCAGAGCTATTACCACCTCATTCCTATTCACAGACCGCTAAACTGATAGCATTAACAGAGGTGTATGACTTAATGCAAATCAAGGAGGTTAGAATTTATGCAACCAGTTATTATGTTTGTGTGTGCTGGTGTGTTGGTGTGTGTTTTCAATGTGCCACAATTTTGCCCATTATACTGCATTATTGGCAAACAAAGGGTTAATCACAGCCACTGGCATGGCAGTCGCCCATGCTGACTGACTGTGGCGACTAACGGCTGCAATTGGACTTCCAAAACAAATTTATATTTGTAAATGTGTGGCGCACACATCTAATACATTAATTACCTTTTTCCTTCAGAAATGATTTTGCCGAGAAGCGCTTCATGGGGATGGGAGTCTCCCCTTGTGATGGAAAATTTGCATTATCAACCATTGAAGTGGGTTCTAACCTTATAGTGTGTGGAGTACGCATGGTGCCCCCGAGAATTTGTTGGTTTTCTCCGGGTACCAGTTTCCTCCCACAAACCAAAATTATGCATGCTAGACTGGTTGAACACTCTAAATGACCCCTGTCTGTGAGTGTGAGCGTGAATGGTTGTCCGTCATTTTGTATTTTTGATCGGCTGGCCACAAAGATAATCAATCGATCAAATATCAAAGTGGAAAATATTTGGAAATTTGGAATCGATTTCTGAAATTGCCAATAAGCCCTTTTCAGGGGTAGAAGCGACAGATTATGGAAGAAATATTAAGGTGTGAATGAACAAAAAAACTGCTCTGCGAAATGGGGATTTTGAGAGCGCTAGAAGAAAAAGTCAAATTTGTAGATACACTTTCTTGGGTGGGCTACTATATTGACTCATGTCGCATAAGGGGATGTTGGGCTAAATGCAGTGCCACTAAACAACTTTTGGGTTAATTTGTTTTCTAAAAATAAAAATCTATTGGAAGGAATTGTTCGGTGCTCCACATAATCCCCAGGGCAATACATGACCAAGGCGTGGTCAATCCCCCCCAAAATATATCCATTTCAAAGACTCCGTAGCCTGGATATTATCAAATTAAATAGTGAGAAGTATTTTCTATTTATTATAGATGTTTTTTAAATGGGTCGAAATGTCCAACAAGTTTTATTGGGTAGACCATGCAAATTACTATTATTCACTACGCAATGGGAATACGATGACAAGGCAAATACAACAAAGGTAATGGTCTACTAACATGTGACCGGATGATTCGACGAAAGACGTTTCGCCGACGGACGTTTGGCCGACGGACATGTCGCCGAATGGACGTTTCGCCGAACGGACGTTTCGCCGAACGGACGTTTTGCCGAACGGCCGTTCGGCCGAATGAACGTTTGGCCGAACGGACGTTTTGCCGAAACGGGATTCGCGCGCTCGCCCCGCCCCTGGATCGTGGGTGTACATGTTTTTCAACCTCGGCCCACGGGCCATATACGGCCCGTTACAGATAACATTCATTTAGGAATAACAAGGGCATGTACTGCCCCTCGCTGGACATATTTCTAAATACAAGTACGTACTACACTACAATGTGCTGACAAAACAAGATCACTGAACACTGCTCACCGTCAAATCCGTCAGGCAAAGAGTACCATCCTCTGGATGCAAATTTAATAATGGGTCATTTTGGAGTAAATAGACATGGTTCAAATGAATTAGTCAAGAGCCAGTACAAAGATAATCATTTTACTTGCTTTTTAATATTAAACACTATCAATGAGCTGCCATTCAAAAATATTTTATTAAAAACAAGACAAAGCAAATTCAAAGATGGTGTTTTTATTAAAGCAGTAAAAAACTTACACATTTTGGACAAAAATTACAAATACAATACAAACTATGTACAAAAATTACAAATACATTACAAACTTACAAATTATGTACAAAGGGGATTCACAGATGGCAGTGGCAGTTTTTATTAAAACAGTAAAACTTACAAATTAAGCGCAATGGCTTCTAGGTAATGTAGTTTGTTTGGAAATCGATCTGGGTTTTCATAGTCATCCGTGAGCTTTTTTAACTGTTCATTAACAGCTGCATATGACTTTTTGGTCTGTCTGGGCATAATACCGCCATAAGCCTGTTGTATTCGTATTTCCCAATCACTTTGCTCTAATTTGAGTTTGCTTATCAGATAAGATAAATTTGGATGGACAACTGACACTCTACATTGAAATGCGCGGTGCCAACCTTCAACAGAATTATTAGTGCGTGGTATTCCCAGCAAGGTCTTTTCTCTAACATTCCATAAGGGGATAGCAAAACATGGACCGTGTCGCTGTCGCCTTCCCCTTGGCTCACCTAGCCAACCCAGATGTCCGGTGTAAACATCCAATCGAAACATCCCCACTTTTAGGTGTTTAATAAAATTATAAATTAAACACTTTAATTTTTTTCACACACAGTTTACATGAAATTACAATTCATATATGTTGGATGAAATGTATGATATGTTAGAAAAAAAAAGACAACAAGAACAACAAGACCGCTTTCTACTTCCACTTTAAATCTTCATCTCAAAATGTACTGCCCCCCGCTGGACATATTTCTAAATACAAGTACGTACACACTGCCAATGTTTTATATTTTTTATTTTATCCTTGCGTTTAAAGCAGTAGCCATTTGCCATATTTTAGGAAATATATATTCAAAATGATTTGCTGAGAACCTTAATTCAAAGAATAATCTCAACGTTTTCTATGCTGGTGTAAATTTTCTAGAGTAGGATTTCAGGATTTACAATTTCATGACAGTAGTACTTACTGTTACTACTACTTTATTTTCTCTATTTCTTCTGTCACGTACTGTTCTGCATGACCTCCAAATGACTACTACTTTAAACGCAAGGATAAAATAAAAAATATAAAAAATTGGCAGCACATTGTAGTGTAGTACGTACTTGTATTTAGAAATATGTCCAGCGGGGAGCAGTACATGCCCTTGTTATTCCTAAATGAATGTTATCTGTAACGGGCCGTATATGGGCCGCGGGCCGAGGTTGAAAAACATGTACACACACGATCCGGGGGCGGGGCGAGCGTGCGAATCCCGTTTCGGCGAACATCCGTTCGGCCAAACGTCCATTCGGCGACTTGTCCGTCGACCAAACGTTCGTCGACGAAACGTCTTGCGGCAAATCATCCTAGTACCCTACTAACAGGAATTGGATAAATTAAACTTGCTACATTAAAGGGTTATAATTGAGTTAATAATATTAGGTTAGGTTAAGTTAGGTTAGAACTTTATTTCATCCCGTATTTGGGAAATTTCTTGGCTGTAGTAGCAAGACAGACACAAGACACACAAGACATTGTAGACCTAGGTAAAAAGAATTGGAGCCACTGGAAGTCCACAAGATTGGGACCTTCTGCAGACTGAGATTGAGGTTACCGCACAGTCCCTCAGTAGTCAGGAGGTTTTAAAGATCATCTTCCGTGCCTAGATCTCCTAAACTGTCCTATCACCTTTAAAGCACACAAGCAGCCTAGCAAGCACCGGCAGCTCCTCCATCTGACCGGGGAGAGATCTCACGCTCCCATAACAATGATGGAGTGTTGCCTCTTCTCCTGGCACTATCGTCCACTGCTCACAGCTGATCCTGCGTGCATGACAGCGGATGCACGGCTGAACCGCTCCAAAGACATCTAGGATTAGCACAAAGAAACCAAGCGACTCGACGGGTGGGGTCGAGTCGCAAAGGTCGCAGAACAACAAAGCAAAAAGCACAAAGTACAAAGCAAAGCAAAGTATATGGGAAAGCATTATGAAATATTAAAATGCAATAAAAAAAGATAGAAAAGCAGCAAAAACACAAAACGAGCAAGAGCGGACGGAGCTATCACTATCAGCTGCCACTTGAGCGGCACCATCTTGGTTGCAGTAGTAAAAACGGATACAGACAAGAAAAAGACAGTAGAGTTGGATAAAACTGTACCCACACACAGGAAGTCTTCCACAAGATAGGGAACTTCTGCAGACTGAGACAAAGGTTGAAAATATGCAGTCACTCTTCCAAGTTTATCTGCAGTCCCTCAGTAGTCTGGAGCTGATGAATCAATAGTAACAGAGTACAACCCCTCAACTCCGTTTCCAGCCTGGCAAGCGCCAACAGCTCTTCCATCTTATCGGGGAGGGATCTCACTTTCCCCATAATAATAGACATAAAGAATTGATCGCTGAATGACTTAAGAGATGGATAATTAATAACTCAAACTTAATACACTTGTGGATGCAACAAGTCAGATGTTTAGAAACTAGTAAAATTGTTTCAATCAGAAAAGGTAAATACTTGGACTTAAAAAAATAACGTAAGAAGAGTTTTCGAGCCCATGCAGTGTGAAAATACAGTCAATTAATTGGAGTTGTTAATGAATAATAACTTCTAAGGAACAATTTAATTATGAATATTAAGGTATTTTTTTCTGTTTGAATCATGTTTGTCACGATTTTCAATTCAAAAGTTTATAAAGACAGGCTTCTGGGGACTAAGTTGGATTTTGTTGTATTTGATTTTTTTTCAAAATTCTGATTAGTGAAGTAGGCTACCTTCAGTTAATTTCTTACCTGTTTTTTTTCTTTTTCGCATCTTTTGAACTTCACCAGAACTAACTTTGGATTCAATTTGCTTTTGTTGACACTTTTACATTTATCCAAATTGATTTGATATGCATGTAACTAAATTTGCCTGGCAAATAATGTCGGAAATTAACTGTAAAATTGTTTTTGTGATTGATTTCATCTTTTGATGTTGAAGTGGATAAGAGATAGAAATTTAGCTAGATTTTTATTTTTAACTTTTGGAAAAACATTGATTAAGAAAGGTTTATAGGAGATGATAAACAAACTACAAAGACAATGTAAAGTTAAATTCTTTCAAAAAAGCTACTACAGTGGGGTAGTTTTATTGCAAACAACTGGTTTAATGTGTAGCGCGATGCTTATTATTGAATGAATTTGGAGCCAGGCTTAAAATATTAATCCTTGCGAGCATGGGGAGTGTTGGTTCAATTCTATTAAGGAATATAAATTTATTCATTTGTTTCGGAATGTTAACTGATGTGAATATAACATGTTCACTGGTGAGAAGTTTGCATATGGGGGAAGCTAGTCTGGCTATTTATTACAGTAAAATGATGAGGGGGAAAATGAATGAAACAGTGTCTTGTTACAAAACCAGTAAAAGACAAGCCAATTTTTTTCCACAAAAAATGCCCTTTGCCAAAATGATGACGAAGGAGGGCAGATGTCCTTCACGTTCTCACTGTACTGTGCTCAGACGTCAGACACGATTGCGAAGGACAGCGGATGTCCTTCACTGTTCTATGTTCAAGCTTTAAAAGACGCCGAGTTTTTCAATAAAGTAGGTCTTGCTTCCTGTCTTGACCAGAGCGTGTGGGAGACAACAGTTGGAACCTTCACGAGGTGTCTCCTGAGAATCCAACAAAACCACCCAGAGCTGCCACCCAGGAACGTGACGCCCTACGTTTTTCATCCAGCCGGAGATATTCGCACTGCCCCACACCCCTGGATGAACTAATCCATGTTCCAGTGGCAGCTCTAGAGCTGCTGAGGGTAATCCTCAGGCGCCTGAGGTGACTCAACAACAACAACAACAACAACAACCAGAGCGTGTTGTGCATCTTTCCACTCCAACAAACTGAGTGTTGCTTCTTTGAGTATTGAGTGTTTTTTGAGAGTTAAAAGTGCTACGAGCACACGGAAATCAACTGCCAAAAATACCGATATTTGCACATTGCACAACATGCAAGTGCGGGTAAAGCACCAGCTTAAAAATGTATGTTAATGTTGTGGAAATTTGAATTCGCCAGTGAATGAGCAACAAATTAAACTTTGTTCTCTTTTTATACTTATTTTCATTATGCTGTACTTTTTCAATAGTTTGCAGAAACACAATATTTCAAATAATGCAAAAATATGATAATAACAGTTTGATTTAAATCGTCCTATGTTATTTTTTTTACATTTTATATTGATTTTGCGTGAATCGCATTCACTCCGAAAAAACTCCGGAAATGGGACAAGGGTACTCCTGAAATGGGGTCGACGGGGGTCGGGAGCTCTGGGATAAACTACGGTAATCCCCGCAACCCCAAAGGAGAATGCGCGATATGGAAGATGAATGAATGAAAAGCCTCAATGGGAACATTTTGTGTCTAGATCAGGGGTGTCAAACTCATTTCGCATCGTGGGCCACATACGGCCTAGGGAGATGTCAAGTGGGCCGGACCATTAAAATTATACCATGCTCTGCTATAAATAACCAAAATATCATGTCTTTCCTTTGTTTTGGTGTAAAGAAGCACAAGAACATTAGGAAAATATTGAAATTTAATGAACTATCCTTTTACAAAATATTTCATGAAACACCTCATATTTCCTTAGACAAATGTGCAATTTACTTTTATCATTCACAAATATGCATTGCAACTGATCCCACTGATTGTGCAAAGGCACAAAACTTTAATTGGTACTGAAAAATATAGTAATGCACTTTAAGATTAAATGAGACTTTTAAAGAAAGGAATTTTTAAACCACTTACACATACGCATATAAAATCTAAATGTAATCCCTGCGTGCACCTTACAAACTAAGGAGAGTGATTTTAAATGTGTAATGAAGAAAGTGTTCGCCTGTCCTGTAAATCTCTAAACTTCATACATGAAACATACATACACATACAATACATACTGAAAATTTATGGAGTTGTATGAACAGTAGAATTCCATCACACAACTTTTGTTTTGAAGCTGCTGACTAACATTAAAGTTTTTTTAAATCACCACAGTAAGGATTCATCTTCACAGAGCTGTATTCTTTCAATGCAAACAGTATCTAAGGCAGCATTTTAAAGGTGTTAGTCTAGTCTGGACTTGTATTTGTTCCTGAAACTTGGCATCTTTTGGCCTGTACAAGTGCATCAACACCAGGGGTCATGTCCTGACTAGCTGTCACTTTCAGAATGTCATTTAAGTGCTTGTTTGTGAGCCTTGAACAGTGATGCGGCTTGTCTTCTACTCTGATGGAAAGGGTGCGCCCCTTAGCGGATAATCCATGAATTGCAGCGAATTAAAAATATTAATTCCATGTCTTTTATGCATTTTTTCCACTTTCAAATTATCCTGCGGGCCTGATCGAACCTCCTTGGGGGCCGGTTCCGGCCCACGGGCCGTATGTTTGACACCCCTGGTCTAGATACTGTGATATATTCAAAATATACATTCCCAGCAGAATTTCGGCATATGTATGGCTTAATGCTTGCTGATCAAAGTGTCTGCTTTTATTTGATCATGGGTTTGTGTAGCCTGGTCACAGTAATGTGTGTCCACAAAATGTGGCCCTGGTGTTTGCATAATAAACAATTATTCCTGTGTTCTGGCAGTTGTAAAAGCTGTTCAAAGAGAAACAAACATTGTAAGAGCTTTTACTGACCCGTGTACAAATATTCTGCTCTTATAGTTCAAAGAGAAGTGTCATATCTTGAGATCTCTGCCTCAACAGACTCTACGTTAAAACCCGCTAATGTTTGTTTTATAGTTCCTGTCCAGGGGGCGTGGTATCGTAAAAGTCTCCTTCCCCCAAACCAGAGTGTTGACTGAATTGATCAAACAAGCTAAGGACATTGGATGTTCCCTTGTAACTGAAACCCACCCACTAATATTCAAATTAACGCCCACTTTTGGCTGAGGGAAAGAATTTTTAACCTGGAGTCAGAGCACGAGAAAATATTCCTTTCCACTGTGAATAAAGAGATTTGACCATTGAAGCTTCAATAACGTCTATATTTTGTCAATTGTCTCACAAAATCGTTCTGAACAAAATGAAGAACACTCACAATAGAAAAGAAATTTCCAGTTACAAACGCAAACTCTAAAATAAACAAACAGCCTTTTACTAAGATCATGTGTTGTATTTTGAAATTGCCATGACAGAGTTGCTCTCCCATTGGAAATTAGCTGGGTAGGACCTACCGGCAGAGTATGAGCACAACTGTGCTACCAAAAGCCCCCTTTCCTGCACTTTATCACCTTTTTCCAGACCATGCCGGAGCGGCTCTAGTGGCGAGTTCCTGCTTTGTATACCTTCAACCCTCATTGATGGAGTTCTAACATGTTGATTCTTGAGTTTGTCTTAGTGATATTATTGCAGATTTATTATTTACTTTACAGAATGGGCCCCAATAAATTATGGTGCAAGTGAAACGAGGACGTATTTTGATGTCTTGCTTTGGCCAGCTAGGTATTTTTTTGTTTCGCACATATTTCTTACAAAACTTTTTCATTAATTAATTTTTCAATATTATTTTCACTTTTAAAAGGTTTCGGGGTAGTATTGGGGATCTTAGAATGGGTTCGAACGAATTAAGGCTTTCAGATGTTAAATGCGTCTCTACCTAAGAAAGGTCTGGGTTACGAAACCATTTCTGGAAGAAAATATAATTTTGTAAATAGAGGTACCACTGTATTTCATCTGGTCCCATTTGGTCCTCCATATTACATATGCGTGGGTTTGTTATGAAATCCTGGGACTCTAACGAGAATAGCAATGTGATAAGGAACCAAACCAAACAGAAAAGGGTCCAGTGTATTTTGGTCTAGGTCCAAATTTAATAGGCGATTCTACGGTTTCCCTGAAGGGATAAACTGAAAGTCCACCACCACCCGAAGAAAGCAAACTATTGATTTTTCTGGTATGAATATGCAATAGTGTACCATTAAACCCATATCAATTGGGACCGAAAAATTAAGATTATTTGATTTGAAGGGATCATAATTAATTACCATGCATCAAAATTGCTTTCACAAAGATAATAGTTTAATTGAGAATAAATGTATATCATATTTGCCACTAAATGTCTTAAAAAATATTTGTTTTGTCTTATAAATTGGGTGAAAATAAAACACTGCACTAAATCCCTAGAAAATCAGATAAAATTAGACACAAAATGTGTAAATTAAAATAAAGCATACCTTTTGCTGTCTACCACTTGAAGTTAGGTGTAGAAAATGGCGACACAGTGGAAGTGACAGAACTAGGTCCAATTTTATGGGTTTGTTTGTTAAACAATGACTACATTTATGACAATGACGAAGCATGTGGAACTCTTATCTTGTACACACTTGAGGAAAGCAGTCATAAAAAAGTTTGACTATTGCAGCACACCTCCCTATGTCCCCCTTTCTTGGTATACAGTGGTATAAAATGGGCACCACTGATAATTGTCAAAACTCCCATCTCATCTCATTTTCTGAACCGCTTTATCCTCACTAGGGTTGCGGTGGGTTGTATGGATCAGCTACTACAACACATTTGGCTCTTCCTGTGAACGATAGCCACAGCGAATCAACTTTTTCCTTTGCATCATCCTCCCCGAAGCCAGGTACTTTCCTTGATTACCACATCCATGTATATCTTCTCTTGGGCCAACCTCTTGCCCAGTTCCCTTGCAGTTCCACCCTAAACATCCTTTTACCAATTTCGTCTGGAAATGTCCAATCCATAGAAGTCTGGTCTCCCTGACCTTGTCTCCAAATTGTTTAACGTTCACACTGTCTTTTATTGTCTTATTTCTATCTACACTAAACACTTCTAATGAGAACCTCAGCATTTTCATCTGCGATACTTGAAGTCTCAGCTCATCTAATCTCATTTTCTGAGCCGCTTCATCCTCATTAGGGTCACGGAGGGTGCTGGAGCCTAGCTGTGGCCAGCCGATCGCAGGGCACAAGGAGACGGACAACCCTGCACACTCACACCCATACTAGGGGCAATTTAGAGTGTCCAATCAGCCTACCATGCATGTTTTTGGAATGTGGGAGGAAACCAGAGTACCCGAAGGAAACCCATGCAGGCGAACATGCAAACTCCACACAGGTGGGACGTGACAGGGATTTGAACCCAGGACTGCAGAGCTGTGAGGCCAACGCGCTAACCACTTGCGCCTCTAAGAGGAAAATTAATAATTTAATGTATGTGAATTTGACTGTTCTGAGATTATCCGACATTTTTTCAATACCATGGAGATCAGCCATAGCGATATTTAAATTTATAAATCACCAAAAAGGGAACAATATTTGTGAATCTAGACAATTGTTTTTATTATGCTAAACTGGACTTAATTATAGTAGAAAGTGGTAACATTTGGAGATTTGGAGTAAGATCCTATTTGAAATGCTTTCGGTTCAGGTTTAATGAGTATACTCTTACAATTAGGTACAGCTATATGGGGTATTGCAAATATTTTAATAATGAGTAAATATTTCTAACGAACAATTTGACCATAAATATTAAGGTTTTGTTTTTTTTTAATATAATGTTTGTCACGATTTTCAAGTCAAAAGTTTATAATAGATAAAAAATAAATAAATAAAATCAGACTTAGGCTTGTCATCATCATTGACTAGAAAAAAGCCTAATTGTCATCATACCCAGCTGTGTATGACGAAATTGAAAGTGCTTCTCCACAAAGTGCGCTTTTCCCAGGCAAGAGCCCAACCAAGTGATAGTTTCAGACTTGCTGGCTGTTGGATTTATTATGGGATGTTTCTATATGTTTTGTAAGCATTTTTAATAAGTAATAAGGCTATGAATTAATTCATGATGATATTATAGATGTATGCATTTTAATTACTTTTGTATAAGAGTGTCTTTAATTTGAGACTGGGACAAACTCGAGGTCACCCTGCTGGCTCCAGCTTGTTGACATAACACCTCAAGGACTGTTACTGGGAGATAGACGTCGCAACCCAGACACTCAGATGCAAGTTCGCAATGATCTACGAATGACTCATAAATTGTTTTGTCTGGGACGCCGGCAGTTTACCTTATAAAGAAATTATTATGCTTATACTGCAAATTCTTACGCAGGTGTTTTGGTTTCAATCTAATAATGGCAATTGTTTTGAATCAGATTACTGTTGGAATTATTGTAAATAAGTTATCCTGATTTTAGTTTAGACTGTCGAAATGTTAGTTAATAGAATTAGAGTGTCTTGAGCTCTGGGGAGTTTCACCTTATTCAACAAAGAGGAACTACCCAGGGGTCTGCTAGTCTTTTTGAACTATTGTGTGAAGATTGCGGGGGATCGGGAAAGAGACTATAAAGATGTTATCTTAAAAGAGCATATGGTCATGATCAAAGAACCTTTTGTAACTGGGAGAGAACTCTCTCTCCTTTGATCAGCTTGAAACTTCCTGTAACTTGGACACTCCCAAAACACAATAAGAGACTTGGCAGGAGGGGACATCTTCAGAGTGCTTCGAAGGATTGTGACGCGAGCAGTCCCGAGAACCTCTCATTTTTAAATAAAATAACCTCAATTCTTTGTGTTCTTACTTCTTTCAGATTGGTGATACAAATGTCTGGTGTTTAAACCTAACATTTAATTGGTCCTTCGAGCCGGATCCCAAGATACCTGACGATCCCAGCGGGTGAGCAAGATCCAGGAAAGTCTGTGTACACAGCATAAAGATCCTTTTCCAGGACTGTTTCTTCCTTACGGGCTGGGGTCCAAAGGTTGAAGGGATACCAAGGATGCAGAGAATCGTGAGTAAATTTTATTTAAAAAAGGAATGAATGAGAAAAAAGGAATGAATGAGAACGAAGTTAAATAGAGAACGAAGTAAAAAAAAGGAAATAAAAACCCTGACAATCCTAGGCACTATCAGGTAAAAATCAAACAACAAACTTCCATAGGCTTACAGACCCCCTTAGTTGAAATAGACTGATTAAACTCTGTGAAGGATAGTGGAGTCCTGGTTGTATTGAATGAACAACAAACTAAAATTCGCAGGCGTGGCAGACCCCCTTAGTTGAAAAAGACTAATTAAACTCTGTAAAGGTTGGCAGAGCCCTGGTTATGTTGAACAAAGAAGCAAACTAAAAGGAATGAAAGTGTAAAAGTGAGAAAGATATTGTTATACAGTGCCAAGATACTGAAAGAGCTCGATATAAAAAATAGAATAAAACTATAAACGCATGCAACTAATCTTCATATGAATAGATAAATAAGATATAAGTACGCTGTGACGCGTTCATAAATCTCGATTGTTGCGCAATATAAGACTAGAAACGACTAAGAAATATACTTAGGCGGATAAATAAGATAAGAAGATATATATATATATATATTAGGCCTGTTAAGAAACAGTGGCCCCTGTTCAGCCCACTCCTCGTACGAGGCTCTACTCGTAAGCGGGGAGCACGACGAGGGGGGGGGGGGAAAGGGGGCCTGCTGGTCGTGCGATAAAGAGGGCCACATAGTCAGGGAATGCAAAAACAACCCTCCCCGCGCACAGCGACGACATGATAGCGCACGACTAGAACCGGAGGTAGTAAAACAAATGGCTAACAAAAGTAAGGGGGATAGATAGATCAAAAAGGTGGTGAAGCCCCCCCTTCACAGATGCGGACACCCCTCAAGCTAAGCACACTCTGTGCAAACAAAAGGAGGGGGGGGGCGCCCATACAGCTTACTGCTCCCTTCACACCAAAAACAAAGGGCAGGAAAGACTACCACAAGAGAGACAGAGATAGTTGATAGTGTTATGATATATTAGTAAAAAATTATGGGTCTTTTATTAAACACTAAAATTTATATTAGGAAATGCATAGTGAAAGGTTATTTTCCCTAAATTGTAATTGAGGTAATAGTGAGCACAGAAAATGGCTCTTATTTTAAATAAAACCGCCTTCTTAGAGCGGATAGGAATTCAGCCAGAGCTTTAACTATTGGTTTTAGAAATATGAGAGTGATTTGCGATTTAGACTTAAGTATTAAGAATCATCCAAATTATTAATGATATCAAACATGAAAACAATGCAGAAATGGCATTCATCCAAATTATTAAGTAAATAATACCTGTCTGGTTTAGATAAAATAATTGATTTAGAATAGGCATGATTTCCCTAGGACGGAAGAGGCATGGAATGTTTTTCGGTGCACAGAAAGACATTCCTTGTTTTGCCCGGAGCAGGTGAAATATGCTTTGGCGTGGTTCATATTAATGACGATTGGAATATTAATTGCATTAGCATCAAACAGTTGATGTCAACGAAACAACATTAACCTATTTCTTTTGAGAATGATTAGGCTGATAGCATAGCAAAAAGGTGGTTAGCTGCCAAGAAGCCCCAGACTGGGGATGGCGCTGTCCACTAGTAAAAATTGCAGACCACTGATGTCTGAAAATGAGTGTGAGCATGAATGTTTGTTTGTTTGTCTTTTTGTGTTTTTGATTGGCCGACCACCAAGATATAATTAATCAATCAGATATCAAGGTGGAAAATGATTTAGAACTTTGAAATCAATTTTTGATGAAAATTATGGAAAATTGTTTAGTCAAATGAAGTTTTAATGGTTTAAGCAGCAGTACTCCAAATGTGAAACTTGAAGTGGAGAAACAAATCTGCTATGCAAAATTTAGGAGCACTGAGAAAAAAAAAAGACAGTGCTTGATACCAAATTCCAAAGTACTGTTGATTTATTGTGATAATGGCATCCAACTTGTGTTAACAGAATAATTGACTGAATTGACAAAAGTTTCCATATTTCGTTCCGAAAAAAATAAATAAATGGAAATCCAATTTAGTGGAATATACCAAACGCCATTATTAACTACAAGATTGGAATTGGAGGATGAGGCTAATCATATGTCTGCATAAAAGAAAAAACTTTAAAGAAACACATTAATTTGGGGTTGGCAGAGGGAGATTGTATTTCTCAACAGGAAATATGGAGAGCAACCCAGGATGAGAGTGTCCGTGCAGGTGTTCCTGACCAAACCGCAGACATGAAAACAGCGGATCCATTTTGTGCACTGTAAGAAGGTTCTCTCAGTTGAAACGTATGAGGAGACAGGTAAGATAAACTTTTTGACATAATCAGACAAAATGGCAAGCACTCCAATATTGATTGGAAAGATTATTGCTCGGGGAGCAATGCTGTAAGCCATAAGGAACTTTTTATATTGGTTTTATTGTCTCCATAAAAAAATGAAAGCGTTTCAATTGAGACTACACCTTCTTACAGATAGTTAAAGTAAACAATTGAGACTAGATCTTCTTACAGATTTTAAAAGTAAACAATTAGAGAGAAAAGAGAAATACAATGGATAGAAATGTAACTAGAATTTAATGTGATGCCTGACTATTGAAAAATATTGATTAAGAAAGTTTTATAGGAGATGATTGGCAAACTCCAAAGACAATGGAATATTACATTTGATAAGACTACTAGTTTGGGATATTTTGAATGACAAAACACTGAGGTTAATATGCAACGCAATACACATTGTTAAATGAATTGGGACTTGATTAGTATGCATTTTAAAAGTAATGGGTTTTAATTGCTCTAAAGGATACAATTATGCTAGAAATATTGACCCTGACAAACAAGGGGTGGTTACATTTTACAGGGTTCAATTCTATTTAGAATTATAAATGTGTGCATTTTGTTTCTGGATATTAATTGATGTGAATCTAAACTGTTACAGAGAACTGGAAAGCTGTTTTCTTGAGGAGAAAGCAGCCTGGTTTGCTTTTTGTATT
This sequence comes from Stigmatopora argus, assembly GCF_051989625.1. Classification (NCBI taxonomy): domain Eukaryota; kingdom Metazoa; phylum Chordata; class Actinopteri; order Syngnathiformes; family Syngnathidae; genus Stigmatopora; species Stigmatopora argus. The sequence goes on from NC_135403.1 coordinate 2,172,091, forward strand.
TTTCCTATTTTTAGTATGATGAGTTAATTTGTGTAATTACAGGAAAGGGAAAAACAAATAGGGTTCTTGATCTTAACAAGGAAGCAGTGATCATAATAGAATACCAGCTAGCATGTTTAATCTTGACTGATAAGGTATTTAAATTTTCACAAACTATAGTGATGGAATAAGTAAGATTGTTGCGATTTTTGTTCATTGGGGTATTAAGCCGAACCAAATAGCTATAAGCAAATGTTAAGCACGTGTTAAAGACAACGACAGAACACAGCAGCATACACAACAACAAAACTGAGCCGATCTCAAGAACAGTCTGCAGACGAACTGTACAAAGCTAAAGGCCTACCGTGCCTACCAAAAATGTATTCCATAATTGAGCCATAAAATGTCTCAACAGGGGGGAGATATGATGAACAGGTATAAATACCTATTTTAAAATTTTTGTAGGAACTGTTTAATTTGTTATTTTATTGATCTGTAAAGAACATGGGATCTCCAGAATCATCTGGAGTGACAATGGAGCTCATTTTTCAAACAGCATAGTGCAAAACATTGCAAAACAACTGGTAGAAGTAGCTTGAGATTAACACCTTTTTGAGATAGTTATTGGAAGACCATTCCAACTTCCTTTATGGGAAGATGACCCATGACGAGAGACTAAGGAAGGAGAGAAACTTATCCAAAGAACATGTAAGCTGCCGTGATCTTTTTGTCTATCTTGCAGGAGGTGGTGTAGCCAGGTGACTGGATCCTGATCCGAGTCATAAAAATGAAGTCCTGGTTCTCTCCACGATGGGAAGACCCATTCGTGGCCCAACTCACCAACCTCCACAGCAGCAAAGATCGCTGAAAAGTCAAAGTCGATTCACCAACCTCAGGTCAAGGTAGTTCGAGATGCAGGTGACTCTGAGTAGACTGTAAGTCGGACGGTGTCAAAACCCTTGTCCGTGAAGAAACTCATCTGACGTCTACTCACCAGCCACGAACACCCCTCACTTAACCCTGACCTCCCATAGACTTTGCACCTCTATACAGAAGCCACAGTGAGAGCTGTTGCCACCCACATCACAGTGACTGGACTGTCAGTGACAGCCTGGGCGTGTCTGAACGCCCCGCCCACAGAGACTCGAGTTGGAAAACAAGTGCAGGAAACGTCCTGCCTCAGCACTGGAAAGGCAGAGCCAAGGGGTCCGCTCTTGGATGGGGCGATGGGGACCCAACCTACATCAACAACATCGGGGTTCCCCGCGGTGTACCAGATGAGTATAAGCTCGCTGACCAAATTGCACGACTCCAGAACAGGACGGAAGAAGGGTTTGCAGCCATCCATGAACAGTTGTCGGCGACCTCCTTGATGGCCTTCCAGAACAGAATTGCTGTTGACATGTTCCTGGCAGAGAAAGGTGGCGTGTGCTCCATCTTTGGCGACCAATGCTGCACGTTCATCCCGAACAACACAGCAGCTGACGGGAGCTTAACCAAGGCCCTGGAGGGCCTTCGATCCCTCAACAGCAAGATGAAGGAACATTCTGGAATCGACACCTCAATGTGGGACGAATTTGGTAGCATGTTTGGCAGATACAAACAGTTGGTTGTATCAGTTTTAATGTCAATCGCTGTTTTTGCTGCCATTCTCGCAACTTGTGGATGTTGTTGTATTCCCTGTATTCGTGCGTTATGTCAAAGATTAATAACAAATGCCATAGAACCAGTCAAATCAGAAATGTATGCCTTATTGACATCTGGAGGCGAACCACGGGATGACGACGACGACGGATCTGTGGATGATGAGGAAATGCAGTTCATGGGACTGCCTGACCTGTTCCCAGATCCTAAAGACTATGGCATTGACTTTTGAGTGTAACGTTTTTCTGTTATTTTGGTGATCCTGTAATGTGAAAATCTGAAAAAAAAAGGTCATGGGTGATGATATTTTATAGCAGAATCCGGATAAACAGGAGGGTAATGTTGGAATTATTGTAAATAAGTTATCCTGATTTTAGTTTAGACTGTCAAAATGTTAGTTAATAGAATTAGAGTGTCTTGAGCTCTGGGGAGTTTCACCTTATTCAACAAAGAGGAACTACCCAGGGGTCTGCTCGTCTGTTTGAACTATTGTGTGAAGATTGCGGGGGATCGGGAAAGAGACTATAAAGATGTTATCTTAAAAGAGCATATGGTCATGATCAAAGAACCTTTTGTAACTGGGAGAGAACTCTCTCTCCTTTGATCAGCTTGAAACTTCCTGTAACTTGGACACTCCCAAAACACAATAAGAGACTTGGCAGGAGGGGACATCTTCAGAGTGCTTTGAAGGATTGTGACGCGAGCAGTCCCGAGAACCTCTCATTTTTAAATAAAATAACCTCAATTCTTTGTGTTCTTACTTCTTTCAGATTGGTGATACTAATGTCTGGTGTTTAAACCTAACATTTAAATTTAAATGTTTTCAGTTATGTGCGACTAAATACAGAGAAGAGTAGACTGCACGTCAGAAATGCTCAGGAACGAAGGCGCGTTCTGAGTGTGGCTCCTTGCAAGTTGTAACCAGATATGTGAAAGATGTCTACCAATTTTAATTAAATATTACCAATAATGATTTAAGGGTATTAATCATTATTCCAACACTGGCACTCTGACGTGATGGATACATCGCATCACCTCCCGAGCGGAACCAAATCCCGGCGACTGCGAAAAGGTTTGCCTCACCGATGCAAACAAAGAATAAAATGGATCACTAACCTCCCACTGTCTGCTTACTTACCTTCAGTCAGCCAGCAGGAGAAAGATCACCGCTCAACGTCCTTCATGTTTCCTCACCCCGAAGTTGTTACACAGAGGGGATTGTGTGTCGTGCTACTGCAAATTCAGAGTCCTGATGGCTGTGGGAAAGAAGCTGTCCTTAAGCCTCTTTGTCCATGCTTTGTGAGACCGGTAGCGCCTGCCAGAGGGAAGCAGCTGGAACAGGTTGTGACCAGGGTGGTCCGGGTCCCCAACATTGTTCCCGGCTCTGCTGAGGTAACGAGGGCAGGCAATATCTTCCAGTGAGGGCAGAGAGCAGCCGACGATCCTCTGGGCAGTATTAATCACTCTCTGCATGGCCTTTTTGTCTGCTGCCGTGCTTCCAGCGTACCACACTCTGATGCCATATGCCAGGATGCTCTCAACAGTGGCTTTATAGAAAGTTACCAGAAGCTTAGTGTCCAAGTTGTTCCTCCTGAGTACCCTCAGGAAATGGAGTCGTTTCTGGGCCTTCTTCACTACTGCCGTGGTGTTTGTGGACCAGGAGAGCTTGTCCATGACGTGGACCCCCAGGAATTTAAAGGACTGGACCCTGTCTACACGAGCTCAATTTATGAGGAGTGGGGCCAGATCTGTGCTCTGTTTGCGGAAGTCCAGGATTATTTCTTTAGTTTTTGTGTTGTTAAGTGTGAGGTTGTTCACCTGAGCACCACGAAGACAGTTTGTTGACCTCGTCTCTATAGGCCGCCTCATCCCCTTCTGAGATGAGTCCGACCACAGTGGTGTCATTAGCAAATTTGATGATGTAGTTAGACTAGTGGGTTGGTGTACAGTCATATGTGTACAGGGAGTACAGAAGAGGACTCAGTACACAGCCTTGAGGGGAGCCAGTAATCAGTGTAATGGAGTAAGAAAGGTGGGAACCAAGTCTAACAGTTTGTGGTCGGTTGGTTAGGAAGTTCTTTATCCAACAGCAGATGGAGGAGGATAGTCCAAGGTGGGAGAGTTTGTCAGTCAGAATGTCCGGTTTCATGGTGTTGAAGGCTGAGCTATAGTCAATGAAAAGCATCCTCAGGTAATTCCCATGGTGTTTCAGGTGGCTCAATGCTGTATGTAGAGCAATGGTGATAGCATCCTCAGTGGACCTTTTAGCTCTATAAGCAAACTGGTGATGGTCAACTGAGGGAGAGATTGTATTCCTGATATGGCGGGCTATCAACTTTTCAAAGCACTTCATGATCACAGGCGTGAGAGCAACAGGCCTATAATCATTCATGCTTTCAATGGTTGGCTTTTTGGGGACAGGGATAATGGTGACAGATTTCAGGCAGGATGGAATGATGGATTGTTGCAGGGAACAATTGAAGATTTTTGTGAAGACTCCAG